>NW_028258142.1:7487651-7790681 GCF_053883595.1 Heterocephalus glaber | reverse complement strand
CAAGTTGCTCCATCTTTTGTTGAAGTTACTGTTTTTCCAGTTGTGGAGTTAAAACACTCATAATGACGTTCAAGTTCTTTAAGATTTTAGTACGCATTTGATTTTCCAGTACTTTTTAAAGTCTTTTTTAATAGGCATTAGCTTTCTCATTTTCCTAGTTTACATGTGAAATTTTTTTCTAAATAAATGCTTTAAAATTTATGCCTAGATATAATATCTAAAATATAATCTTGGAAAATCTGTAACATGCAGAGAGGAAATTTTATTGTTTAATCTCTAAAATAATAACTACATTTTAAAAATCTTATGATTTTACTGTGCAGCACTTCCCATTGTAGAAAAGTAATAAGTATACCTAGAACTCAAAGTATGAAATAGTCAACCTAAACCCCACATATCCATGTTACATATTTGAAAATTTGTATGCATTTGACACGAAGCCTTTTGACTTTTGAAAAATTACAGTAGCGACACTTTCTATATTTGAAAAGCAATGTGAAAACTATAGTTTGATAATTTGGACCTTAAATTATTATGCAAAAGATAAACTGTGTCTTCAGGATTCATTCTTACTGGAGAATTCCATCTCAATTTGGAATTGAGAGATTCTTGTGTTCCATTTCAGGGGACAATTATTTACAGAAATGGCAGTGCAAATTTATCAGGTTTATATGATGATCAAGGTAAGCTTTAGGAGTGGCGACAGAAGCATAGCATTGATTTGTAAGTTCCAACGTGTCCCAAGCTCTCTGCATCAGTGGCCAAGCATTGGGGGATCTTCAGACAGTGTCCTTACCTTTCATGCTTCAAAATGTCTAAAAGTTTATTTCTTAGAATAGAATGAAAACCTTTCATGACCAGAATGTGGCACTTTCAAATTGTAATAAATAGAAAAGTCAGTTGTATAAATAGATGCTTTTAAGTGATATATTTAGGGATGTCTTCACTCTGCATATAACAGTATTTTAAAGGGCAAATTATGTTAATCTGAAGGTCTTGCTCTTATTGTCTTCAAATCATGTACAGTACGTTGCATTCAAACAATTGCTGCTATTTTTTTTCCCTTTAAAATACAGAAAAAGCAAGAGCTAACATTATTTCCATTGTTCAATATTCCCACCTCACTTATCTGATCTCTCTAAATTTAACAAAATGGGTATTATTTGAAAAAAAAAAAAAGCTAAAAATTTCACCTAAGGTGTCTTTGCACTTGAAAAATGCTCCAGAACACGGAATTCAGGACACTTCCTCTTCCTCTTTCCTTGATCCTGGGTCTATTATTTCATTCATGTGTGTGTTTCTTTTAAACTCAGTATTTGCAGCCTAATGGCTGAACTATTCTGCATCATCCCCCTAGCCCTTGTCAAATAGATACAAGCAGTGCTGACACATTGAAAGAGGGCATTTACATCTTCACATAGTCCTGGGATATTTGCCATTGTGAACCTAGGTTCACAGTAAAGTTCTTCAGCTTCAGCACCACCTGTGTGGTCACAAGTCTTTTTGTGGCACAACTATCTCTTCAGATTTGAAGCCACTAAATAAAGCTGAAACAAACTGCAGTGATTCACCTGATTTCAGAATAATAAGATATGAGGGCCAAGAAAAGAATGTGCTTGCTCACTGCTTTGCATCCAAATAGAATGCAAAGCAAAACAAAATACCCTGTTTTGTTGAGTATGAAGTTATTATTGGCCAAGCATGATGGCATGTGCTTGTAATTCTAGTACACAGGAGGCTGAGACAGGAAGATCACTGTGAATTTGAGACCAGCCTGGGCTACATGGCTACATAGTGAGCTCAAGGCCATCATGAGAACCTGCTCAAAAAAATAAGCTATTATTCCCTGTTATTCTCCCCTGACTGTCATATTTATCTACACTCTACATTGCAGAATTGAAAAATTCCATGTCCTCATCCTCATCTCCTTTCTACTGTTGCCACCTTAGTACACTCAGAGACAGTATCTGAATAATGCCTAGACCTGTTTAATCAATGCTAGAACTTTATTACCCGCAATTCTTTTTTATTTGGTTTTTTTTTTTGTTTTTTGAGATAAGGTCTCACTGTATAGTCCAGGCTGGCTTCGAACTCACAGTAATCCTTATGGCTCAGCCTCCCAAGTGCTGAGAACACAGGTGTGCACCACCACACTTGGGTCTATTACCATCAATTCTTACCTACAGGCCTTTGAGAGTTACTTAGAATATTTTTCTTACATTAATAAAGCAGCACTCTTAATTTGCCAGCTGATTTAAAATTTAAATTTAACATAATTGATCATTTTTTTAAAAAATACATCATTCACCGTGCAATGTCTATACATCTCTACTCTTCAAATGCTGTGCTCCTTTCAACATTATTCCTGTTGCTTTCTTTTCATCATAGATTTCAGAAAGAGTTAATGCCGATTGTGAGTAAATATCTGATTGCTACCTGTACCTGAATAATGTTGGCAATAAGGAAGTATCTTAAGAAAACAGCACCCAGTACCCAAGCACACAGATATACATCAGTATAAAGTTATAATAGCATATAAAAATATTTATTTGTAAGGAAAAAAATTACCCTCAGGTCACCATTTTCTTAAATTAGCTTATTCATTCTGTTGGACAAAGCAGAGTATAAAGAATATACATACCATCATTAGTGCTATTTGTAATCCATTTAATAGTGACTTTGGCAGAGAAAGGGAAACCAATTGAAAATGAGGCAACATAAAAATAAAGGAATTATTTTGAGGTTTGTTATCATTTGATTAGAATAATTTTAAGGGATTGGGGCTATCAGATTGCCATTTGTTTATAAACTACTGCTTCTGGTTACAGTGACATATTCTATAGCTCTATAATCCAAAAATAACATGTAACAATATAAAATTGGTAGAATAATTTCAGGAATAAAACATGACATGTTATTCTGAATAATGAATTAAATGGCTCAGATTTTGACTGTATATCTGACTCTTGGGTCTTAACATGCAATTTTTACACTTTATAGATAAAAGATTTTATATTTTATATTTAACCCCCTTTGGACATTCAGTTTATTATGTTAGTGGTTTTGCAAAAATTGTGTTATATTTTCTTATGTTTTACTTGTTATGTACATATTTATGTGTCTTTTTTGACTATTTCTGTGTGAGTTTTTAAAACAAGACAACATAAATATATATATATATATATGAATACCATTAGAGTTTCTAGGATCAAGTACAAGGGGTGTATAATAGGTTACTTAAAAGTATTTTAAGATTGATGTTAGGCCCTCAGCAAGAGGACGTTAGGTAGGTTAAATATATAATGAATATTTTTTGACATTTTTGCACTTGATATCTATATCCAAAATAGATATTTTTAAGTATTGATGCGTTGCCTATTTCTCAAAAATGAAGAATATAAGAGAAAAGTGCTGTTTTATTAAATATTAATATGAGGTAATCAAAACCTATGGCAAGTGCTTAAACTTAAAAATTTATTATGATAAAAGACACATTGCCATTAATCTCTTTCAAAATACTCTGAACACACTCGGGACACACATTCTACCATTTTGTCCCTTTCTAAGGCAGTTTTGGAAGTCTTTCTCATGAATTTCTTTGCAAGGTATGATTAAAAAATACAGTGAATGTTGTTGCCAAGCATCATCTAATAGAAAGGCAGTTTCATAAAAAGATTATGGTGTGCCCTTGTTCGCTTTATTGACTGGATTTGGTAGCATGCCATTTCTGGCCCTTTCCCAAAGTCAAAATGGCCAAGAAAGGTAAATGTTTTGAATTTACTGAGTACACCAAGGCAGCCCTGACAGTGCAACTATAGACATGAAAGAGAACTTCCAGAGCACTTCAGAAAGTGACAAGAGCAATGGGATAAGCATGTTTGACATAAGGGAGAATATTTTGAGGAGAATTAATGGCAATATGTCGTTTACTATAATATTTACAAAATTTAAACACCATATTTTCATCATACCTCAATACTTTAATAAATTATTTGAAATGTTTTTCATATAATCTAAATAAGCAAAGTTCAGTTGTATGTTGTTATAGCCATTTCTTTTTATTTCTCTTTTCTTTCTTTCTTTTTTTTTTTTTTGGTACCAGGGATCGAACTCAGGTCCTTGCGCTTTTGAGGCAGGCGACAGAACCACTGGGCTAAATCCCCAGGACTTTATTTCTCTTTTCATTTTAACAGGTTTCTGATCTTTCAATATTTTGATAACTTTCCTTAAAATGCGGCCTGATTTGCCAATATCTTTCAAATTTGATATCTACCGTGAAATGAACATAACAGATTTGTTCTAGACCATTGCCAGTGTTCAAGGTCAGCATTATCAGTAACACTTGTGGGCTTGCCATGAGGAGACACAGACTTCTACAGACGTATGACTTGTGAAATCCTCTGATATACACAGTATTATGCTTCCTGTGGGCGGGGGAAGTTTCTATGCATCTTTACAAGACCACAACCTAACAGTGGTTGCTTATTTATCTGAGGTAGCTATATTTTTTTCTGATAATATAGAATAAGATTATCTCACCTTCTTTAGCTGCGGAATAGCTCATACTGTTATGGTTAACTGTTAATCCCAGAATTTTATCAAACAAATTGCTTCCAATTTCAATCTCTTCCATACAATAATGATGAGAATGATTAAAATTTCTTCAGTATTTACCTAGTGTTTTGTAGTATGCAAAGCACTTTATATTTATTATCTTGCTTAATCCTTCCACATTTCCAAGTAAAAAAAAGGAAACAGTCTTAAAAAACCAGTAATTGACCAAAGTCACAAAAATGAGAGTGATATTTCACTGATTTTCTTCCAGTTCTATCCAGCTTCGTTTTACTTTCTTAAATTCTGCACATAATTCTTCCTTCAACACACACATATGCATACACAGTCTGTATATGGATTTTTTATTTTTCTGTGGTGCATTGCATGAGTCTTGTATTGGTCTTTCATCATAGCTTTTCAAAAACCATTGTAAACACCGTTGCTGCCATTCTACATGACAGCTTCTTAGATTTGTGCTATCAATATATTTGTTTAACTGACATCTTACATTCCAAAAAATAAATGATAAAATATTAAAACAAATGGCCAAGGACAGAGTCTGTGGATATGAAGCAGAGTATTGTAGAATGATTATTTTTCCAGCAAAATCTACTACCTGACATTATTTAAGATATGTATTTTTATTTCAATTTTTTAAGGAGTAGAAATCTTTAAGTTTTGAGATCCACTGCAGAAAATAAACAGGAAAATGGAAAGAATTAGCAAGCTTTTTAGAAAGGCTGGGAAGGGGCCAGAAGTAAAGATTGTAGTGATTTAAGGTTTAGGGCAGATTTGGAAGGACAATTGATGCCATGGGAGAAATACTCAAAGTCCAGGGTAAACTCTGTTCAATGGAGAAATGGGAGAAGATGGTTTTTGAAAACAACAGAGGGTCTTAGATAAGAAAAATTGAGGGAATTATAATGCCTAGTAGTGGTGCCTCAAACCAAAGGCACAGTTAATCTGAGGAAAGAATATGTCTACTCTATGATAAAATTTCAGTAATAAAACTTGAGCTATACAATGGTCAAAGGGACAAGTCTGAGCCAGCACCTGACTTAAAGATTCCCAAGTCAACAGAGAGGGAAGATGTTCCTGTCTTGGGACCACTATTGATTTGAAAGGTGTGACTGTCAATCTTGATATGTGAAATTAATTGAACTCCACAAACACCTAGCAGATTAGAAAAGCAAGTTCCAGGATGTGTTTGGGTGACGCATGGAGGCTCGGCCTTGAGTACTCTACATGGTCCCTTGCTTCTTCCTCTCTGTCACTCTTCCCCTACTTTGCTCTTGGGCCATAAGATCTAAGAAGCTTTGCTCTGCCACACATTTCTACTCTGAGGTCCCTGCCTTAGAGCCAGCTGACCATAGACTGAATTCCACCAAACTTTGAACCAAATTAAACCTTTCCTTCTTCAAGCTGTAAATGTCAAGTATTGTGTCTCAGTTGACTCGTGGAAGAAGAATGAAGGGGAGAATTCTGGTATAAAAGCAACACAGGTATTCGAGTAACTAGGTTGGCATGAACCTGGTTTTCATTTCCCTTACTGGAAACACAAAGTAAGAAAGCAGCGAATATACCTGTCCTGGAAATTAGGAACCAGATAATCCTAAATCCCATCAAATGATCACAATTAGAGTTCTAGGATTTTGGAAAACAAAGGAAAAAATCACGTCTAGAATGACCTCTTAGGCACAAGCATTGAATTTGAGACATTGTGTAATACATGCTTTCATGAAAGCACTCATTTGTCTTCTGGTTTCATTTATCCCTGTTGAAGAAGTGTATAAAATTAATTTTAAGTAAATTACAGCCATCATTTTATGATTCATTTAAATTTATTTTTCTTTTAATTTTCTGAAACATTTTACTAAAAGAGGAGGCAAGAATAAACTCTTTTTAAAAGTAATTTTTGATCATGAACATTTTCCACTTCTGCTTTTTGAATAACTATCTTGTTTTGTTTTGACTTAATATAGATAATAATAAAGTTTGTTCTAACTCTTTAGTAGAATTTACTTTACTTTTTTTGAAGGGGAGTGGCATGGTCGCAGCAAGAATTGAAGCCAGGGCCTGCACCCTTAGCTACATCCCCAGTCCCTTTTTATTTTTTACTTTAAAATAAGTTCTTTTTAAGTTGCTAATTTGCTCGGGCTGGGCTTGAACTTGTGTCCCCCTTGCTTAAGCCTTGCAGATTGCTAGGATTCGAGGCATGTGTTACCACAACTGGCTTGTAGCATGCTTTCTATTTAGATAATATTTCCTCTGTGAAGAGGAAATAATAATAGTATTTGAGTAATTTGCATACTAACTATCACTACCAACACCATATTATTGCAGGAAAACATATGGTAGTGGCTTTAAAAAGAGAACTAGTTTCAGCAGCTTAAGAACAATGAAGTCTATTTCTTGCTCATACAAGTACAATTGACACCAAGGAGCAGGATTATTTTCTCCCTGAACACTGATACAGGCTATCTTGCTCATGGAAACTCTGCCATGCTCAACAACTGGCTCCCAAGGCCACCAATAGGGATATCTGGCCAACATTCAAGGAAAGACAAAGGAGAATTCCCCAGGAAGTGTATATGGACCGGTTCTGAGGTTTCTTAAAACATCTGAGAAAAAATTTTCCAGCAATCAACCACTGAGAGGTCAATAAATATTGATAGGTGCTCATTTCTGTTAGCCCTCTGTTTTTACACACAGAAAATGACCTTTCCTAAGGGAAAAAATTTAAGATTTCATACAATTTTTTCATCTTAAGTCATCAAATGAAGATTATATTCTGCCTGATGGGATGGAAAACTAGAAAAATTTTAGATTGGGGCCCTGGGTCTTTGATGTCAGATTGTTGGTATACACGGCTGATTTGCTTGTCTCTGAACATCTTATAGTGTGAGAAAATAGAATAAACTCTTGTTTTATTACAGCCACCATTTTCATTTCTGCTGCAAAAGCCAATTGGTGCTAAAATCATGATCAGTCTATACTTTTATTGCATCAAACACACATTGGGTTGCATAGCCAAATATTAGTCTCTTAGCTTGCCTATGAAAAACTGTATTACAATACAATACTAAAGTTATTTTATTTGGAGAGTAGGAGAATAAAAATTTCAGATTGTAAGGCTCTCTTATAAGGAGTGTTTTTTTTAAACCCAAGTAAATAAATGTTTTAAAACTAAATTAAGGTGAACAAACATGGCAAGAAATAATATATGAAATATATCAGTTACATATAAAAATCTCTGTCATATTTATTAAATTGACACATTTCAAAAAATTATGTGATATGTAGAACATTTTGGTAAAATAATATATAATTTTATATGTAAATATACTGTGGTTTTAAGTTTCCTGGCAACCTGTGCCAAAAACAGAGAACTTTATGCTTTAGGGTAAAAAAGAATGACAAGAAGAAATTTAAGTTAAGTATTTTTTTGTCCACAATATAACTCTGAAGAGCTGGAACCATATGGTGCTTTACTTTATGCACACGGTAATGAAATGGGAAAAATTCTCAACATATTTTAACTGCAAAGTTAGAAACTGACTTCATTTGTTATTTTATTCATTAACTTCTCAAAGAAACTATCAGTAAAACTTATGAGCCTTTTTGGGTATTCTAATCCTTTACCAGACTTTGAAAGTAACAATTTTTATTCAGTTGAAGTCTTCAACTTAGCTACATAGTATTACCAATTATAATCTTACATCATTGAAGAAGCAATTAATATGACAAATTAATGAGCCTGTCACAGATCACATAGCTGAAAGTCTGAAATGGAATCTGACTCATGGTGCTTTTCTGATGAAATATTTGATTCCAAAATATAGAAAATCAGATTCAATTCAGGTAATACTTAAAAAAACTCCAAAAATTTAGTTCTAATATATTGTGATGACCTTGAACTTGTGACTGCTGCATTCAAACAGAAATAATTAAAACTGAGTCAGGTATTAATACAACTAAAGTATATCTTCTGTAATATCTTTTCTTTAATAAAGCTTCATGTTAGTGCCTAAGTATTAGATGCTAAAATGTGTTTTCATGAATATATTCTAGAAAAATTAAAATAGATTGTAATAAAAGAAGATAAAACAATTTAACATAATATTATAATTTCATCCCCAAAGGGTACATATCCCTAGATTAATCTCGAGAATGTTGGCTACTAATAATTTATAGTTCCTGTCACATGGAGCATTGTTTTCCGTGCTTTAAGCTTTCAGTCTATGAGTTTCTTTTTGAATTAAGTGTGTTTCTTGTATGCAGCATATTGTTGGATCTTGCTTCTTGACCCATTCTGCTAGTCTATTTCTTTTGATTGGTGAATTGAGACCATTTTGTTTCTTTTTATTGCCAGACTATTTTAGTGTGGGACTATGTTTCAAAGTTTAAAGGACAGATGAAGAGTAGTCATATCTGCCCTTGTTCCCCACCTTAGGGAGAAAGCATTGTATCTTTTCCATTCATATAAGGCATTTTTGCTGGAAGTATGGAGTACATGTCTTTGATCTGTTGAGAAGGTTCTGTTCTACATCCAATCTCCTGATAGCTTTTACAATGAACAGCTGTAGACTTTAGTCCAATACTTTTTTTTGCAACTACTTATAGGATCCTATGGCTTTTTCCTTTCCTCTGTTAAAATGATGACTTATGGGGGTGGTCCTTCCAATGCTGAACCAACACTGCCATCCCTATAATAAAACCACTTTCTACATAATGCCAGATCTGACTTCTAATAGTTTATTTTGTTAAACAAATTTTTGTCTATGTTCATACTTTTTTCTTTTATTATCTTTATTCAGTTTTAGTGTTGACACAATGTTGACTTCCTAAAATGAGGGGAGAAGTGTTCCTTCTTTTTTCAGTGTTAAATGTTTGATATAATTCATCAGTTAAAATGTGTATGAGCCTGTTGTCATATGGGTAGGTTTTCAAGCTAGAAATATACTTTAATAGGTGATATTCAAATTTTATATTTCTTCCAGAGTCAGTTTCATTAATTTGTTTTCCAAGGTATGTCATAGAAGTTGTCAAATTTATTTCAAAAAAGATTTTTGTAATATGCTTTCTATATCCTTTTAAATTCTGTAAAATCTGTGGTAATGACCTCTAAATCTTGATATTGTAATTTAAAAATGTATAATTGACATTGTGTAATAAGAAAAAAAGTTCTAAAGCATCAGGGGAAGTGAGAGGGGCAGGGAAAAGGAAAGAAGGAAAAGAAAAAATATGAGAAAAGGAAAAAGATGGAAACAAAGTCTTTGTAAATAAGGCAGGGTGGAGGGGGTGAAGGGAGTGCAGGGGAATGGGGGGAAAAAAAAGAACCAAGATACGTCATGTAAAGGTACAAATCCCAATGATGAATGCAACTGTATTTTATACCTAAAATGTACCAATAAACTTAATGGAAAAAAACCCCAATTTACATCATGCAATCTGCTACAATAGTACCATAGGTCCGGAGAGTAAGTTTATGTCTTTCCTTTAATTTCATGTCTGAAAATACTCATCTTTAATCATTAGTAGTAATCTGTTTATTCTGTGGATTATTTCCAAAATGTGGGTTTTTCTTATTTCATTAAATGCTGCTTTTGTCCCCATCACCCATAACCATTCCCTAGAATCAATCTTTCATACTGGAGTTGCCCACATCTCAAGTCTTTTCTGGTGTTATTAATGTGGAAATGAAGATGTCACTGATTTCTAGAAATGTTTTCATAGAGTATCACCTTATGTTTTTCCTAAAAGTGAGAGAAAAACACATTTTAATATAGCAATCTTAATAAGTATCATTTTCCCCTAAACTCTAATAATATGATTATCTAGCATTTAAGTTACTGTATTTCCTCAAATACTGAATTTCAAAAAAAAATACCCAACATATATTCCAACTATACAAATTCACTGGTTAAGAAAGCAATTATTATTATTGGAATTAATTATCATCTAATCTTGGTTTCTTTATGTGTATGAATATAGCCAATGTCAGTATAGTGCATGGCCTTTTTAGTTTCCTAGGAAATGTTAATTTGATTCTTCAAATGTTAATGTTAATTCATCAAATACAGTAAATTTTTGGGTCTCATATTGGAAAAATGGTCATACACCTGTGAAATTAGAAAGGCTGACTAATACTAGAGTAAAATTCCCTCTCAAGCTACAGGTGTAAGATACAGAGAATTTTCAGATAAAAACTTATCGTTAATATGAAAAAAAAAATGAAATATTAAATGAATGTCAACTGACACTATGTACAGACAACAAATTAAAGGATAATTATAGTCACAAGAATACACAACACTTTATGTTGAAGGGCTCTCCAAAAGACAGGGACCGGAAGCACTGGAACTTATATTCAGCTCAGGAATATGCAATGAAATTCCAGCCACACCTCACTGAGGTCCCCGGTTGCACAGAACACATGGCCGAATCAGCCTGCTGCAGACAGGCAAGTCTGTGCACACCCTACCAAGGTCCTGAGTCGGAAGAGGCCAAATCACCATGCTGCAGACAGGCAGGTCTGCCCACACCATACTGAGGTCCCCAGCCACAGGGAACACACGCCGAATCAGCCCGCTGCAGACAGACAGGCCTGTGCACACCCTACCAAGGTCCTGAGTCATACAGAAGACACCGAATCACCCCGCTGCAGGCAGGCAGACACCTGGTTCCACAATACAAAGGCACAGAGAACACCAGACCACTAGGCCAAGGTACTGAGTCCCACTGTTCCCAGCCAAGAGGTAGGGGCTTCTGAGCCATCGTCCCACTGCTCCTGGTCCAGAGGAAGGGGCTTCCTTGTCACCATCCCTCCCACTGCTCCCAGCCCAGAGGAAAGGGCTTTTGGGCCACCTTCTGTCCCTCTGCTCCTGGCCCAGAGGAAGGGGCTTCTGAGCCAACATCCCACTGCTCCTGGTCCAGAGGAAGGGGTTTCTCAGCCACCATCCCTCCAGCTGCTCCCAGCCCACAGGAAAGGGCTTTTAGGTCACCATCCCTACCGCTGCTCCTGGCCCCTGTCCCACTTCACCCAGCTCAAAGGAGGTAATCCCTGCAGGCATTAACAGGCTCCCGCTCCAGTCGAAATGAGAAAACACTTAAATAAGTCTCAAAACCAGACTTCCAGATGACCTACAGCAACCCCAAAGGGAAATGAGATGGAACCCTCTGATACTCAACCACCTGGACCAACTGAACTGCCAACAAAAAGGAATCTGGAAAAAATGAAATCAGAAATAATTTCTCAGATAACAGGAGAAATTGTGCCCCTAGTGCAAGACATGATTAATAAATCTAGAGAGGAGTTCAGGAACATGAGGGAATCCCAACATAAGAAACAAATGGAATCCCTAAAACAGATGCAAGTAGATTTCCAGGAGATGAAAAACTCCATTGAAAGTCTACACAGCAGAATGAGCCAATGTGAGGACAGAATTTCAGATATAGAAGATAAGCTTGCAATTAGTGACCAGGAAAAGAAAAATTGCTTCAAAATTATAAGGGAACATGAGAAATCAATCCAGAAGCTGCTAGATGATGCAAAAAAGAATAACATAAGACTGATTGGGCTCAATGAAGAAACTGGAGAGAGTGGAGATGACATAAAAAACCTCTTCACAGAAATAATGGCAGAAAACTTCCCAAGCAGGGGAAAAGAGCTTGATGTACAGATAAGTGAGGCATATAGGACTCCAAATAGCCTTGATCAAAAAAAATCTACACATAGGCATATAATTGTTAAGATTCCAGAAACACAACAGAAGAACAAAGTTCTCCAAGCAGTCAGAGAAAAGAAATAAATCACATACAAAGGAAAGCCCATCAGAATCACAGCAGACTTCTCAACACAAACCATCAAGGCAAGAAGAGCTTGGAGTGACATATTCCAAGCCCTAAAAGAACACAGCCTCCAACTCAGATTGATGTACCCTGCAAAACTATCTTTCAAAATGGATGGAGAAACAAGATACTTTCATGACAAAGAGCACCTTAAGAACTTCATGAATACCAAACCAGCACTCCAAAGAATTTTACACAATATCCTAGGAGCAGACATTGAGGATCACAACCCCAGGAGGCAAAGCAGAATGAACCCATCTGGCATGACAAGAAATTAAATGTAGAGGGAGAGAACCCAACAAAAAGAAAAAGTCATGGCAATGACAAGTCAATACATTTCTGTTATAACTATCAATGTTAATGGTCTCAATTCACCAATCAAAAGAAATAGACTGGCAGAATGGGTCAAGAAGCAAAATCCAACAATATGCTGCATACAAGAAACACACTTCATTCAAAAGGAAACTCATAGACTGAAAGTGAAAGGGTGGAAAACAATACTCCATGTGACAGGAACCCAAAAAAAAGCAGGCGTAGCTATCCTCTTGGCAGATCAAGTAGATTTCAAACCAACACTGATTAAGAGAGATGAAGAAGGGCATTACATCCTTGTAAAGGGAAGAATCCAAGAGGAAGAGATGACAATCATAAATATCTATGCACCAAACACTAGTGCACCCAACTATACAAAACAAATACTAATGGACATGAAAAGTCATATATGCACTAATACAATTGTAGTGGAGGACCTCAACACCCCACTGTCACAAATAGATAGATCAACTAGACTAAAACTAAGGAATGAAATACTAGAACTCAATCAAACTCTTGAACAAATGAACTTAACAGATGTTTACAGAGTGTTCCACCCCACAAAATCAGAATACACATTCTTCTCAGATGCACATGGGTCATTCTCCAAAATAGACCACATACTCACACATAGAACATGTTTAAGTAAGTGCAAAGGAATTGAAGTTATCCCCTGTACATTATCAGACCATAGTGCCATGAAATTTGAGATCCATAGCAAAAGAAACTCAAAAAATGTCATAAACATGTGAAAATTGAACAACACACTTCTAAATAACCAATGGGTCACAGAGGAAACTAAAGAAGAAATCAGACAGTTCCTTCAATTAAATGACAATGACAATACAACATATCGGAATCTATGGGACACAATGAAAGCAGTTTTATGAGAGAAATTCATAGCAGTGAATATGCATATTAGGAAAACAGAACGAGACCAATTAAACAACCTGATGCTGAACCTCAAGCTTCTAGAAAAAGAAGAGCCGGACAACCCCAGAGCTCATACAAGGGAGGAAATTATAAAGATCAGAGGAGAAATCAATGCAATGGAGACTAAGAGAAGGATACAAAAAAATCAATGAAGCCAAGAGCTGGTTCTTTGAAAGAATCAACAAAATTGACAAACCTTTAGAAAACCTTGTCAGAAAAAAGAAAGAAAAGGCCGAAATCCATGCAATTAGGAATGAAAAGGGGGAAATGACAACAGACCCAGCAGAAATCCAGATGATCATCACTACCTACTTCCAGAACCTATACACCAATAAGATGGAAAACACAGAAGAAATGGACAGATTCCTAGATGCATATGAATTACCAAAGTTGAACGAAGAAGACCTAAAAGTTCTGAACAACCCAATATCAACCAATGAAATTGAAAATGTAATTAAAAACTTCTCAACTAAGAAAAGCCTGGGCCCTGATGGCTTCACTGCTGAATTCTACAAGACATTTAGAGAGGAACTGCTGCCACTACTGTTTAAACTCTTCAATGAAATTGAAAGAGATGCAATACTCCCAAATTCATTCCTGGAAGCAAGCATCACCTTGATCCCCAAAGCAGAGAAAGATCCAACTGAAAAAGAGAACTATAGGCCAATCTCACTAATGAACATAGATGCAAAAATCCTTAATAAGATAATGGCAAACAGAATGCAGAAGATCATCAAGAAGATCATTCACCCTGATCAAGTGGGATTCATCCCAGGGATGCAGGGATGGTTCAATATACAAAAATCAATTAATGTAATACACTATATCAATAGAGCCAAGGAAAAAACCATATGATTATCTCCATAGACGCAGAAACAGCATTTGACAAAATCCAACATGCATTTATGATAAAATCCCTACAAAAATTGGAATAGATGGTCTCTATCTCAAAATGATAGAAGCCATCTATGAAAAACCAACAGCCAATATCATACTAAATGGTCAAAAACTGAAATCCTTCACACTAAAATCAGGAACAAGACAAGGATGTCCACTATCACCGTTCTTGTTCAATATAGTTCTAGAAACATTGGCCACAGCAATTAGACCAGAGAAAGAAATAAAAGGAATAAAGATAAGTAATGAAGAAGTCAAATTGTCATTATTTGCAGATGACATGATACTCTATATAGAAGACCCTAAGAACTCCACCAAAAGTCTTCTAGACTCAATAACCAAATTCAGTCAAGTAGCTGGTTACAAGGTCAACACACAAAAATCAATAGCTTTCCTCTAAACAAATGGCAGACTCACTTAGAGAGTAATAGGGCAAATAATTCCTTTCACAATAGCATCCAAAAAACTGAAATACCTAGGAATTAACCTAATGAAAGAAACCAAAGACCTCTTCTCTGAAAACTATGGCATTCTGAAAAAAGAGATTGAAGATGATATCAGAAAATGGACAGACATCCCCTGCTCCTGGGTAGGAAGGATTAATGTAGTGAAAATGGCCATACTTCCAAAACTGCTATATAGATTTAATGCAATTCCAATTGAGATCCCAGCAGCATACTTCATAGACTTCGAGAAAACAATCCAAAAATTCATTTGGAACAAGAAGAGACCCAGAATAGCTAAAACAGTTCTAGGTAACAGAGAAATAGCAGAGGGTATCACAATCCCCAACCTGCAACTATACTACAAAGCTACTGTGATAAAAACAGCATAGTACTGGCAAAGAAACAGACTTGTGGAGTGGTGGAACAGATTAGAAGATGCAGAAACAACACCAGACACATTCAGCCATCTCATCTTTGACAAACGAGCCAAACACCTTCACTGGAGGAAAGATAGCCTCTTTAATAAATGGTGCTGGAAAAATTGGGCTTCAACTTGCCAAACATTAAAACTAGACCTATATCTCTCACCATGCATTAAACTAAAATGAAAATGGATTAAAGCTCTAAATATTAAAATAGAAAGTCTGAACCAGTTGGAACAGAGGTTAGGTAGAACCCTTGAAGACATTGCTGCAGGAAAAGATTTTATGAAAATCTTTGGGTGCCCATGAACTAGCACAAACAATCAACAAATGGGCTCTCTTCTTATGAAAAAACTTCTGCACAGCAAGAGAAACCACCAGCAGTGTGAAGAGACAACCCACAATGTGGGAAAAAATCTTCACCTGCTCTTCCTCAGACAAAGGTCTACTATCTAGAATCTATAAAGAACTTAAAAAGATCAGACCTCCTAAATTTAAAGACCCAATCCAAAAATGGGCATCTGAAATGAACAGACATTTCTCACACAAAGAAGTAGAAATAGCAAATAAATACATGAAAAAATGTTCAACATCACTGGTCATTCGAGATATGCAAATGAAAACAGTGCTGAGATTCCACCTCATTCCAGAAAGAATGGCTGCTATCATGAAATCAACCAATAACAAATACTGGTGGGGCTGTGGGGAAAGAGCAACCTTGCTCCACTGCTGGTGGGAGTGTAGACTGGTGCAAGCACTGTGGAAATCAGTATGGAGATACCTCACAGATCTAGGACTGGAAGTCCCGTTTGACCTCGCTATTCCACTGCTGCGGATCTTCCCCAAAGAATTAAAAGAATCATACCACAGTGATATATGTGCACCCATGTTCATAGCAGCACAGTTTGTAATAGCTAAAACTTGGAAACAGCCCAAATGCCCATCAACTGGAGCCTGGATAAAGAAAATGTAGTGTTTTAAAAATAAAATGGAGTACTACTCAGCCATAAAAAATGATGAATTAAAGACATTTATTGCTAAGTGGATGCACATTGAGGCAATACTCTTAAGTGAAATAAATAGGATGCACATGTATAAATACCGAATAGTTTCTCTGTTGTGATAAACTGAAAGTGTAAATAAGGACTAAATGTATAATAGGTAATGTGAAATAGGAAGAAAAGGGGCAAAGGGGAAGGAAGTGGAAGGGCTAGGGGAAAGGACAGAAGGGAATGGGATTAATATGAGAAAATGGAAAAATAGGAACAAAATCTTTGTAAATCGGGAGGACTGGAGGGGTTGAAGGGAGGGCTGGTCAAGGGTGAAAAATAAGAACCAAGAGAGACCATGTAAAGGTGCAAATTTCCAATGATGAATGTCATTATATTGTATACCTAAAATGTACCAATATTTAGAATGAATAATCGATAATGTAAAATAGGAAGAAAAGGTCCAAAGGTGTAGGGGTACTGGAAGGGGCAGGGGAAATGAAAGAAGGGAAAGGAAAAATGATGAGAAATGGAAAAAATGGAAATAAAGTCTTTGTAAATAGGGAAAGGTGGAGAGCATGAAGGGAGGGCTAGGAATGGGGAAAAAATAAGAACCAAGATGCATTATGTAAAGGTACAACTCCCAATGAGAAATGTAATTGTGTTGTATACCTACAATGTACCAATAAAAGAATTTAATACAAAAAAAAAGAAATTTCAATCAATATGCAAAGAAATGCTTTATAAATCTAGAAAAATAGTGAAAATATAAATATCACCAAGAAAATTATCTGATGGTTTAGTAAAATGATAGTATGATAAAATAGCAATTCATGACACCTCTAGGCACTTAAAATTCTTACAAAATCAATATTGTGTTCCACTGAAGGTTGCAAAAATCTTGATACCGATTTTAAAGCAAAGGAACTAGATAGATAAGCACTCAGAGCCTTTTATTGTATTGAAAAGAATTTAGAGATTTCAGTTAAACTTTGAATGATGCCTGGTGTGCTCATTGTCACCTTTGCTTCCAATTTCCTGTGGCTTTTCAATCGTGCCTCTGTTTAGAGTCACAGAGACAAGAAAAATTCTTTGTCAGAGAAAACCTGTTTATATAAGTAAACCTGCTTTTGATGAGACTTTTAGATATGTGGAAAAGTCATGTTCCTTTGAGAGCTTTTCTTGTACTCTATTAATACAATAATATTCCATTGGTGTGGGATGAATTAATGATGTTAACAATGTAATTAGACAAAGCACAAGCATTTGCTGTGCATCCTATTAATAATATCTGGTCATAAATGATAAAAGCAAAATGTATGTGGCACTTTTCACTGATGTATTTCTTTTTTTTTTCAACGTATTATTCTTGCCAACAATATTTTACCTGGTTTCAAAAAATGAGGAAAAAAGCAAAAGAGAGGCAATGAGAATGTGGGAGTTTCTGTACTACTATCGACCTGGACTTTTAAAAAATCTTTTTAGTGTCATAAATGACAAAAAATACAAAATACTCTTCTGATTTAATTAAAATAACGAGGTATGAAAATCAAATGCCATGTGAATCATAAGAAAAAATCTTTTAGGAAATATTTTGAGGCAGAGGATATTTGAATATGATCCTCTGAGATGGAAAGAATTATGCAGCAATTCTGCAATTCATTCTCTTCCTTGTCAGTGGGAAGCCCCCAGGAAATGAAAAAGGTTATAACTGATCTCCTTGGAAACAATCCAAAGTAATAACTTTTAACTACAAGCTAACAATTTTTACTAGCAAGAGAGTTACATCCATGAAATTCTGTAAGTAATATATACCTGGTTGTCTAGGATTATTTATAATTAACAAATATGCATTCCATTGATGGGGTTGGTTGCTGGGGCATGACTTCTTGGAAAATATTACATGAACTCACAGATGTTATACAATTGAGTGTAAAAAGATTTCATGACTACATAGCTCTCTTTCATATTAGTACTATGAACTGCACAACTTTCTTGCAGACCACAAATGTGTGCTCTGCTGAGACAGGACCAGATAAGGTGAGCTGTTGATTTCAGACCTTTGCTTCCTTGGCTACTTGTCACTTCCATATTTATAACCATCAATTAATTGTGATACTTATTAGTTTCCTGTGTGATTCATGCTCTCTGAGGAGCTATAAACACAGACACATATATGCATTGTGTATGTATTTTAATAACATTTTATGTTTACAAAACAATTATTTCCAGGAAATCTTTCATGAACTCTATTCTTGATTCTCCATATATTCTGAAGTTTTATTTGACAGTTTATGTTGGTGCTACCTTTCCCCACACTAAGTCATTATGGGCCTTTGTGAGATTTCTGATTTTTGATGTTATTTTTTTCTTTATCTTTTCTTTTAGATTCATAGACAGTAGATGTTACCTGTTCTCCAGGAATGGTTACTGAGCTGCCAATGGTCAGGAGACTGCAGTTCAAGTACCTGGGAGTGAGCCTGCTCTCAGGACTTGACTGACCACAGTCCCAGAAGGAGAGAACTCTCATGAGATATTTTCAGTACTGGTTCTTCTGCCATTAATCTGAGGTTCTCTCATGTCAGGGTTGGCCCGTTAACCAGGCACAGAGGGTAGAAAATTCTAAGCAGAGATTCAGAGCAAATTGTTAGTCTTGCAATTTACTTTGTATGAGTTCCTGGAGAAAGCAGATAAATAGCAGGGACAGACCTCTCCAACATAGAGGAGGCCACCTTAGCAGGGTGGAGGAGGTATTAAGTGGCCCTGAACTGGATCACTGAATGACAGCTGGAGACAGCTACACAATGATTCTGCAAAAAGTGGACAGTGATGTGAGGGAGAAATAATAATCAAACACCTTGGTCTTTGCCAATAACTTTGTAAAAATGGCATCTTATTAAAAAATGGCATCTTATTGTTCATTTCTTTCTTTTTATGAATAAAGTTACTGACATTATATATTGATTAAAATCATTTCTGCTTCCAGAAATTTTTGTTTTCAGAATTTCTCTTGCTCATTTTTTCCCTTGGTTTATTTCTTTTAAAACCTTCATTATTAGTTTTAGGAATATAAAACTTCCTGTGTCCTACTGGCCGAAAGTGATTTCCCTATTAGCAGTAATATTTTGCCATGCAGAAAATTGTGATATTGTAGGGACTGGGGTTTATTTACTTTTGAAAATGTCTCTTAAAAGTGATTCTTGATTTGTTTCATCCTTACTAAAATCTTCTATCTTCTATTTTTTCATAACATAGATTTTATTCTAGTATTTCCTGATTTATTTAGGTTTATGGGCACAATTAAACCTTTGGAAATTTATTTTTCCAAAACCTATAAACTTGTGAATCATTTTTATTCTGCATGGAATAGATGCTTGATTATCACATTTATTAAATAATCTGCTTCTTCCCCTAGAGATTTTAATTACTATTTTATAATGTTAATACTGAAGTTTGATATTCAAATAAATAGGACCCTATAAAATCATCAGAATCTAATATTATTTTCACTAATAACACAGAATCCCAGATTAGCTCTTATTCCCCCAAGCAATATATTTCATTATTATCTCAAATATTGCTGGGAGTGGATATTAGAAAAGCGTTGAGGGAGATTACATAGTAAAGAGCAACCAAAGTCAATGATAAATATCTAGACCTAATAAAATATTTATTACAGAACATTGTGATCTCACTTGTCTTGTCACTTTTAAAAATGTTCATAAAATTTCTATAAAATTCTTTGAACTCTTTTACTAACAAAAATCTAAAGTATTAATTTCTTGAGTATTCTAGTGTGAATTTTATGTATGAATATTACAACTAGCAAAATTATGAAGAAAATGTCTTACTATTTGCATGAAAAATATTTAAAAACCCAAGCAGAAATAAATTATGATTGGCAGTTTGTTTAGCTGTTGATTTGTATTGAGTTCCCCAAATGTTCTACAGATGAGTGCCTCATACATGAGAAGACGCCTACATGAACTTCACAAGATTTTGGACTTTGTGTGAACTTTTCTTGTCTTAATATGCTTTATTCAGTACCATCAATGGAGTGTGATTACAACTTTCTTGGAAATAAAAGAATGTAGTATCACATTGAATTTATTCTCTTTGAGATGACTGAGGATTCTCAGATGAAACTGAGAATAAATATTGTTAGTCAAGCTTGCTGCCTTTGAGGCAGCTGCCAATTAAAACAGTATTTAAAGTTAATGAAGGATCTGTCCAAGAGAAGGGTGTATGAAAGTTTCCATAAGAATATACAATTTGTGAATGAAAGCATGTGTAACAGGGCTGTGGCAAGCAGACGATTGTGATCTGTAACAATATGTGGTTGCACCGTGGAAACTCTGTTGGTATTTAGGCAGTGAGGGGAAAAGTCATGCTTGTATCTCCCTACATGGCACTCAAATACAAGATTTTGTCCAAGGAAAATGTTTGGAAGGTCTCTGCCACTCAGAGCTTTGTATAATTATATTTAATACAGAGTCTTGTCCATAGAAATGGTAGCTTCAGTCCCTGCATAGCATATTTCAGCTAAAGAGGTCCAGGCACTAACTCCAGACTTTGGTGGCCTGAAATGTCAGCCAAATTGTGTGACTTTGTTTTTAATAGAGTACCAGCCTGTGAACAATGGCCCTATAGTGTTTCTCTTATTCGTCTGTTCTCATTTTGAGATGAAGAGACTAATGAAAACTCTCAATGAGAAAAACAAACAAAATGGAAACCAAAAAGATGAGTGCAAAATTTTACATAGCCTATGTTAAAAGGAAATGAATATTAATCTCCTGTTTCTTTCTTGACATAAAATTAGAAAGTTTATGCCTTTATTGTTTTCTACACTTTCCCTGTAAAATAGTTTTAATTATCCTTGTCCTGGACAGTGGTAAGCCTGATGCTTGATGATTTGTTCTCTCTTGATCTCCTTGACTGTAATAAGTTTTGGCTACTTTGTCAAAAAACACCATGTGTCTGTGTTTCTGGATAAGCCCATGATTTGTGTGCACCTGGGGTTACTGTAAGGTGGTTCCTGCTTGGTTGCCTCTTTTGGAGCAATTTCTTCTCAGCCTGGCCTGCTGTGCACTCTTATTCTTGCTCTTTTGCTTTTGGGGATCCTTGCCTGTCCTAACAGAGGTTGTAAACAAAGGGATGTCTCATTCTTTCCCTGTCATTTCTCCTAGCCAATTCTTTCCATAGTTGTGTGAATCATTGACATTCCTGTTATTCCAAATTAAGATTGACTGTAGAAAGTCAAACAATTGCCCCTCCATGTATTTTCATATGAAATCATGTACTCTTATTTTCTATTTTCAAACCCTGAGTATTAAAAGACCAGCATGATATAGCAACAAGGGCTATGACAGAGGCTGTTGTCTGCTAGTGCTTCCAATGAAAATGTGGACGGCAGTGCTCAAGCTCTTAAAGAAGATAATCTAAAATTATCATAATATAGGAAAGATAGAAAATTTCTGAGAATACAGAATTTCTTGAGTTACTTATGTCCAAAATAGAGAATTTAAGCTGTATTATGGGTATTTGCAATGGAAATCTATATATTTAAAATGGATGCACCTTGAGACCATGATAAATGAAGTAAATCAGACACACAGGTTAAATATCTCATGATTTCTCTGATATGAAAAATCCAAAATATAAAGAGGAAAATAAAAGAGAGACAATAGTGTTGCAGAAATCTCAAATAGAAATACACAGAGACACAAAATTTGGATAAAATAATAAAATTTCTTCTCACGCATGCGGACAGAAATCCAGAAACAGGTCTGGTTACTAGCCACAGGTCCTTTGTTTGGCATTTCCCTTTTTGTATCCTTTTTAGCCATTATCTCATCCCTAGTAGCCTTTGATGTGTAAATACAATTCCAGTTCCTATTTACAAGTCACAGACACAAGATAGGCACATATACATTGTAAATTCACCCTGGCATGGTAACTTTGTTAGGTTAATAAAGTTACTGCTTAAAGACTCAGATAACCATCACCTTAAACAAGAAGTTATGGGAAAAGCAAATCTTAAAAGAACACATTACTTAGTTTCCTTCTATGACTACCTTAATATTCAATCTACTATGTTACCTAAAACTTTTTCATATCATTCCTCCCTCTGTTTACTTTGGGATAATTCTCCTATCCCTTACAAGTTCTCTCCAGTTTATCTGCATTTCTTAACACCAGCATTTGGTAGTCTGGAGCTGCAGCACCGCCCTACTGTATAAATTTTGAAATTCATTGGATGACATAAGGACCAACATTAATAGTAATATTATAACAAGAAGGGGACTCAGAAGAGTTCCTATCCAAATTTTTTTCATCCTGCCCAAGTAAAATTAATCCCATAGGACAGCTCTCCTATACCAAATTTCTCATCAAGAGCCTTGATCTGATCTTTTAGTTTGTCTAGTCATTCTTGTACTACACCTGATTTATTAGCATATTAACAACTCATAAGCAAGTCCCTCCTTTCTGGGCTGTGAGAAAATCTGCCCATTCTGTAATGACATTGGCCAGTCAATCTAGTTGGGTTTCTAAAGCCTGAAGTGCATCTTGAATTTCCTCAATATCTTTTTAAATTTCTTGTCCCAGTGAAATATATTACTCCTTGTAGCCAAATAAGATCCCATGGGGCAGGCATATGCATAGATAAAGGATTACATTGACCTTGTTTACAACTGTTACAATTACCAGTGGCTTGTCCAACAAGGGAGCCATTGATCCAAACTTGTGTTTTTTCTTTGCAATATAAGTTTTCATTAGAATAGCCCCCCACAGTCAGAAGTTACCCCAGGTCCCCCATAATGTTTTTATCAAAGAATATTGTAAACACATAGCCTTCTGGTTCCCATTTTACCATTTTAAAAGTCACATATTGTTCATCAAACTTTTCATTACTAGGCCTAAACACCTGCAGTTCAAAAACAAAGAAACCTAAGGCAGTGGTGATCTGGCACAACACAATAATCCATGTCATCCTTGTTGGTCCTTCCATTCTTCAGCTGTGTGTTGACTCACCAGCCTCTGGAGTGGTGAGAGCAGGGCTTTGATTGCATTGTTTTCTCAGCTTTCAGCATCAGCTTTATTGTTACCTTGTGCAATGAAGTCTTTGCCTTTCTGATGTCCAGAACAATATATATTACAGAGACTTTGCTAGGTTCCCACACTGCCTGTAACTGTATAATTTCCTGTTTATTTTTAATTAGCTTCCCTTCTGCCATGAGAAGACCTTGCTCTCAGTAAATCATGCCAATGATGTGTCAAAAGTCCGTATATATATATCTTTTTACCCTTTGCCCTTTGGAGTGCCTGTATGAGTGCCCAGAGCTTAGCACATTGTGCCACCAGCCAAAAGGAAGGGGCCTCAACTAGGATCACCTCATCCTTTGTGGTTATTGTATATCCAGCATGACAAACCCCATCTTCCATGAAGCTGCTCCCATCTGTAAATAGAACAAGGTCAGCATTAGACAAGGCTGCCATTTGCAAGTCAGGGTGTCTGGAAAAGAGTTCATCAGTGACACTCAAGCAATCATAATTAGGAGGGCCTGTCTCTGTGGTCAAGATGGTAGCGGTAGCAGGATTTAAAGTTTTTATAGAAATAAACCAAAAGCAGGAATTCTCACACAGAAGGGCTTGATACTGAGTAACCCAATTATTTGAGAGCCAATGATGCTCCCTTGTGTTCAACAGTTCTAGGACCAAGTGTGGAACCTGCACAGTCAGTTCCTGACCTAAAGTCAGCTTGTCTGTTTTTTTGAATCAACAGAACTGTAGTTGCTAAGGCCCCCAAACAATGAGGTCATCCTTTTGTTACTGAATCTAAATTTTTAGACCAATATGCCACTGGTTGATTCCATGGGCCTACTTCTTGGGTAAACATTCCAAGGGCCACATGGTTTTTTTCAGTCATATATAGAGTAAAAGGCCACTGTGCATCTGGTATGCCTAGGGCTAGGGTGGCTGCCTAAGTCAATTTTAATTTTTTAAAAAGCTTCCTTTTGTTCTACAGTCCAATGCAGATGATTCTCCTCCTGTCCCTTTAGGGCTTCATAAAGGAGTTTAGAGATTTCTGCAAATCCTGGAATCCAAATTCTACAGAAGCCTACTGCCCCAAGAAACCTTCTCAGCTGTTTCTTTGTTTCGGGTTCAGGGATGGCACAAATAACCTTTCATTTCCTAGGCAATGCATGCCTTGTGTTATTTGAAATCCTAAATATTTAACATGTTGTACACAAATCTGGGCTTTTTTCCATGATAACATATCCAGTTTTCTTGAAAGAGCAGCAACAACTTTTTTCTTTGGTGCCTTCCCAGCATTTCTCTTGGGTTGGACTACATAATAGCAAATCATCTACATATTTCAATAGGCTGTAGCTATATTGTTCTGCAGGGAAGGTAAGCAAGTCCTTGGCTAAGGCTTCCATGAAAAGTATAGGTGAGTTTTTAAATCCCTGTGGCAATCTAGTCCAAGTAAACTGAGTATTTTTCCCATCACTCAGGTCTTCCCATTCAAATACAAAGATGAGTTGACTGAGGGGAGTGATGAGAAGGCAAAAGAAGGCATCTTTTAAATTCAAACAAGTAAACCATGCTGTTTCTGGGGATATCAGACCCAACAAAGTATAGGGGTTAGGGACCACTGGGTGCAGCATTACTGTTCTGTCATTTACAGCCCGTAGATCCTGCACTGGCCTATAGTCCCCATGGCATTTCTGAACGGGCAGCAAGGGGGTGTTCCAAGATGACATACATTCTCTACTAAGTCCCAATTCCTTTAATCTGATGATATGGGGTTTAATTCCAATTCGGGCTTGCCTGGACATTGGGTATTGTTTTACATCAATGGGGCTGAATTGTCTTTTAATTTTTTAACTATGGGTGGATGATTCTTAGCTAAGCCTGGGGCAATTCCTCTGCCCATACTCCAGGGAACATAGTGCTTAATCCTTGCAGAGCCTGGAAAACATCATCCACGTTGTAACACTGCCATTCACCCTCTCTTTTAGTTGTTACCATCATGATGAGATCTCCTCCTGGGTCTAAATGCAGAGATGCTTTTCCTCATTGGGTGAAAGTTATTGTAGCTCCCAATTTAGATAATAAATCTCTTCCTAGTAAGGGGCTAGGACATTCTGGCATATACAAGAATTCATGTTTCACTTTATGTCCTCCAATTTCACAAGTCCTTTCACAGCAAAACTGGCGCTTTTCTGAAATTCCAGTGGCACTAATCACTTGGATGCACTCTCTGTTCAGAGGGGCAACTGGAGCTGTTAACACTGAATGTTCTGTGCCACTCTCCACCATTAAGGACGTATTTTGGCCCCTATCAATATATCTACCATGGGCTCATGGGGCCTAGCTGCATTGAGCCCGGTCTGTGTCAGTCACTGTCCTCACCACAGGCAACAATGTGCCAGTATCCTTCCTTTCCTTCAAGTCCTGCTTTTTCTTTTCCTTGAGCCTTGTCTTTCTTTTTCCTTCTCTTCCTTGGCTCCCCTAGCTACTGCTATCTTCCTTCCTGGCTCTCTTTCTCTTTCACTGTCTCTCTATCCACATACACTTTCCCAGCTAATTGCAACAATTACATTATATTTAGGCCTTCTCAAGTCTCCTATCTTTGGATTTTCCTTCTACTGAAACCAGAAACCAAAAACAAAAGAAACCACAGAAATATGCAAATACATGGAGATAAAACATTATACTCTTGAATAGTCTATGGGTTCCAGAAGAAATCAAGGAAGAAATTTGACAGTTCCTAGAATCAAAAATGATGGTAGTATAACATACTAGAGCCCCTGTGACACAATAAATATAGTCCTAGGAGAGAAATGCATAGTTCTGAGTGGCTATGTTAGAAAAACAAGCCTTGCCCAAATAAATGACCTGTGATGCACTTGAAGATCCTAAAGACAGCTCTAATCCAAAGCTAGTAAAACAGAACATTTAGAAGATCAGAGCAAACACTAATGAAATTGAGACAAAAACACAATACAAAGAATCAATGAATTGAAAAGTTTTGAAAGACTAAGAAATAGAAAACACTTTAGCCAATAGTATAAAAAAGGCAAGACCTATATCAATGCAATTAGAAATAAAAAAGTTGAATCACAATAGACCCCAATGAAATATAGAAGATTATTAGTGACTACTTTGACAATATCTACTCCAAAAATTGGATCATCCAGAAGAAATGGATAGATTGCCAGATACATACAAATTACCAAAACTAAATCAAGAGGATATGTAAACCCCAAATAATTCAACAATAACAATAAAATTGAAGCAATAATTTAAAAAAACTACCTACTGACTAAGAAAAGCTTATGACTTGATAGATTTACCACTGGATTCTATGAGACAGTCCAGGAATATCCAAAGACAATACTCCTCAAACTCAAAACTGAAATTGGAAGGAAAAGAGCATACCAAAAGTCATTCCTGGAAGCTAGAATTAAATTGATTCCAAAACCAGACAAAGACCCAAATTTAAAAAAAAGAACTACAAGCCAACCTCCTTAATGATCATAAATGCAAAAATTCTCAACAAGATTCAAACAAAATACAGGAAATCATCAAAAAGATCATACATTATGTCCAAGTCGGCTTAAGACCAGGGATCAACATACAGAAATCAATAACTGTAATACATCATGTAAACAGAATCCAGGATAAAAATTGCATAATCATTTCAATAGATGCAGAAAAAGTCAACAAAGCTCAACATCCATTTATGATTAAAACTCTGAAGAAAGTGTATACAGAAGGATCTTATTTTAATCTGATGAAAGCTAATTATGACAATAGTACTGCCGACATTATATTATTTGGGGAAAAGCTGAAAGCTTTCTCTTTAAAATCAGGAGGAAGCAAAGGATGTCCACTGTCACCACTCTTGTTCAATGTCATATTTGAAACATCAGACAGAACAGTCATGCAAGAAAAAGAAAGAAAAGGGATATGGATAGAAAAAGGAAGAAGTCAAGCTATTATTATTTCCAGATGACCAAAAAAATGCCACCAAAAGACCCCTAGATTTAATTAACAAATTCAGCAAAGTAGCAGGATACAAAATCAACCCCCCAAAATCAATAGAATTTCTGCACCCATAATGAATCCATGGATGAAGAAATTAGGAAAACTCTACCATTCACACTAGTTTTAAGAAAAATTAAATACTTAAGTATTAACCTAACCAAGGAAGTGAAGTCCTATATTACTTAAAATATGGTATTCTGAAAACAGAGATTGAAATGGATATTAGAAAATGAAAATATATCTCATTTTCCTGGAACAGACAGAAAAAATATTGTCAAAATGGCCATACTTACAACACTGATGCATAGATTTAATGCAATCCCAGTCAAAAAGCCAACAGCATTTCTCACAAAGTTATAGAAAACAATCATAAAATTCACATGGAATGCAAAGAGACCCAAAATATCAAAAATAAGTCTGCCTTACCAGAGTAAAGCAGAAGGCATCACAATCCCGGATTTCACTTTACATTACAAAGTTATAGGGATAAAAACAAGATTGTTCTGGCACAAAAGCCCATCTATGGAACTGAACAGAGGACACAGAAGAAAAATCAGGCACATTAAGCCATCAGATCTTTGACAAGCTAAAAACATATGCCGGACAAATGGTGCTGGAAAAACAGGGTATACACATACAGAAGTTTGAAGCTAGACCCACATCTCTGACCACATACAAACTAAAAGCAAAATGGATCAGAAATCTAAATATTAAAATAGAAACATTAAATCTTCTGGAAGATAAAACATGAAATTTGAAGACATAAGCATAGGCGAGGACTTTCTAAACAAAATAAGTGAGATTAAATCAAATTAAAAAGCTTCTATACACAAAAGGAAACAATCAAAAATGTGAATTGACAACTTGCAGAATGGGGGAAAATTTTTGCCAGCTATTGCTTGAAAAGAAGATTAATATTTAGAATATATAAAGAACTCAGAGATTAAATCCTCCAAAATAAAAAGTTCATTCAAAAATGGGCAGCTTAAATGAATATTTACTTCTCAAAAGAAGGACAAATAGCCAAAAAATACAGGAAACTGTGTCACTATCTCTTGTGATTATAGAAATGCAAATTAAAACAACACCTACCTTCAATCTTATTCCAAAAGGAATGACTATGATGAAGAAATCAAATAATAAGAAATGCTGGTAAGGCTCAGGAAAAAATAACCCTTAACAAATCCTGGTGAAGCTTCAGAGGTGAAGGGAGCACTTGTCTATTGTTGATGAAATGTCAACTAGTACAACCATTATGGAAATCAGCATGGAAAAATTCCCCAATAAACTAAAAATATTTCTAATGCTTTGTCTGAGAAGTGTCTGTTCATTTCAGATGCCCAGTTTTGGATTGGCTCTTTAAATTTCAGAGGTCTGATTTTTTAAAGTTCTTTATATATTCTAGATAGTAAACCTTTGTCTGGGGGACAGTGGCGAAAAGTTTTTCTCACATTGTGGGTTTTTCCCTTCACACTGTTGGTGGTTCCTCTAGCAAATAAACATGAAAAAATGTACAACATCACAGGTCATTCGACAGATGCAAATGAAAATAATGCTGAGATTCCACCTCACTCCAGAAAGAATGGCTGCTATCATGAATTCAACCAATAACAAATGCCGGCTGGGCTGCGGGGAAAGAGGACCCCTACTCCACTGCTGGTGGGAGTGTAGGCTCTTGAAACCACTGTGGAAATTAGTATGGGGATACCTCAAAGGACTAGAATTAGAAGTCCCATTTAACCCAGCTATTCCCCTGCTGGGTATCTTCCCCAAAGAATTAAAAGAATCATACCACAGTGATATATGTGCACCCATGTTCACAGCAGCACAATTCGTGAGAGCTAAAATTTGGAAGTAACCCAATCGCCCATCAGCTGGAGCCTGGATAAAGCAAATGTGGTGGGGTTTTTTAAAATATAAAATGGAGTATTACTCAGCCATAAAGAATGAGAAACTAGTGACATTTATAGCTAACTGGATGCACATTGAGGTGATATTCATAAGTGAAAAAATTGGACACATGTGTCAATACTGAATAGTTTCTCTAGTGTGAGAAATTGAAAATGTAAATAAGGACTAAAAGGTATAATGGATAATGTGAAAGAGGAAGTAAAGGTGCAAAGGGGAAGGGAGAGTGGGAGGCATAGTGGAAAGGAAAGAAGGGAATGGAATTAATATGAGAAAAAGAAAAAAATGGAAACAAAGTCTTTGTAGATAGGGAGGTAGGGAGGGGTTGAAGGGAGGTCAGGGGAATGGGGAAAAAATAAGAACCAGGATGGATCATGTAAAGGTGCAAATGTTGAATGATGAATGTCATTGTATTTTATACCTTAAATGTACCAATAAAGTTAATTAAAAAAATAAACTAAAAATATGAAATTTCACCTGTCCCAGCTCTTCCTCTTCTAGCTATCTTTCCAAGAGGGTTAAAGACATCATATTTTAATGATACATGTATTCCCATGTTTATAGCAGAGCAGGCCTATTAGTTAAGTCTTCCAAGTAACCTATATGTCCATCAACAGATGAATGGATAAAGATATTGTTGTATTTATACACAATGGAGTACTATTCTCCTATAAAAAGTATGAATTTGGGTCAGTTGTATGACAATGTTTGCAACTGTAATATTAAGTGAAATAAATCAGACACACAAGGTTAAATATCATATGTACATGATTTTTCTCATATGAGAAACCAAAATTACAAATAAATTAAAAAGCAGAATGACATAATAATAGGAAAGAAAGGAAATAGAATTTTTGCAAAAGGGAAGGGACTAATGGGTTCAGGAGGAAGGGGGAGAGAGGGGAAAGGAAGGTGATGAAGAAAGAATTGAGATATGTTATGTACATATACCTACTGTTACCAGGTTGTTTGTTTCCAAAAAGTGTCTCACCACCTAAACATTGCCAGGTTATGGAAAGCTCACCTTTCCTTCTGGAGTTGGATTCCAAGTTCTTCTCATTCTGAACAAAGAATTGAATGAAACAAGCAAAAAGCAGTGGCAAAGTTTATTCAACAAAGCAAAAATGAAGAGTAGGAGAGAAACTGTCTCCAAAGAGTGAACTTGGACCAAGTAAATAGAAAAAGAGGGTGATAGCAAAGATAAAAGTGCGTGCTACATTAAGGAAATCCAGCATGGGCTGTCATATAAAATTATGATGGCAAAGCCTTAATGGTGTTGATATGTTCCTTTATGCTGTCCAAATCTTGAGGAAACCCATAAGAACTATTACATATAGGTTCTTAGAGGCAGTACTGGTATCTCACAGCTCAAGCCAACTTCAGATTTAGGCAATTCCATTGAAAATATGCTCGAGTTCTCACAAGAAGTCCATGGCCTGTGTTCAGGATCTTGTAGGTAACAGATCATGCTCACTTCCTCAGGCAGCTATTCCCACGTCCCAATCTCCTATCTCACTACTCCCCCCCAAAACTGAATATGCAGGTGTCATGCACATAATGAAGTCAAAGCTGGCTGATGGATTCATCACATAGGAGAGTGTGCATATGTCCTTTGTAGATCCCCATTTATAAAGTACTCAGACTCCATTGGAAGATGTATTACACATAAAAATGTTTCACTTCCTTTGTTAGATTGATTTCTATGTATTTTATTTTTCTTGATGCTATTGTGAAAACTGTAGTTTCCCCAATTTCTCTCACTGAGTTTGCTGTTTCTGTACAGGAATTCCACTGATTTTTGAGTGCTGGCTTTGTATCCTGCTATGCTGCTGAATTTGGTACCTAGTTCTAGGAATCTTTTGATGGAGTTTTTGGAGTTTTATATGTAGAGTATCATGTCATCAGCAAATAATGATAATTTAACTTCTTCTTTTCCTATCCATACTCCCTTTATTTCTTTCTCTTACTCTGGCTAATATTTCCAGAAGTATATTGAATAGGAGTAGTGATAGTGGGATCCTGTCTTGTTCTTCATTTTAGAGTGAAAGGCTTCAGTTCTTGATCATTTATTATAATGTTGGCTGTTACCTTCTCATAGATGGTTTTTATCAGATAGAAATAAATATCTTCTATTCTGATTTTTTGAAGTTTTTTTTTTTTATCACAAATGAGTGTTGCACTTTGCCAAATGCTAGTTCTACATGTATTGAGATGATAATGTGATTTTTGTCTTTGGTTCTCTTGACATAGTCTATTATGTTTATTGATTTGCATATGTCAAACCATTCCTGCATACCTGGGATGAATCCTACTTGGTCATGGTGAATAATGTTTTTATACCTTCTTAATTCAGCTTTGGGGATTCATATGTATCTGTCCATTTTTTCTGAATTTTTCATCTTATTAAGTACAGGTTCTCAGAATAGGTATTGATGGTCTTTTGGAATTCTGCAAGATCCACTGTGATTTCACTCTTCTCATTGCTAATTGCAATGATTTGAATCTTTCCTTTCCCTTTTTTGATAAGGTTGGGTAAATTTGTCAACCTTATTTGATCTTTCAAAGAACCAACTCTTCAATTAATTCATATTTTGTACTGTTTTCTTAATATCAGTTGCATTAATGTGTGCTCTGATGTTTAAAATTTTCTACCTTGTATGAGATTTGGGAGTGACTTGCTCTTTCTTTTCTAGAAGTTTGAGGTTCAATGTTAGGTTATTTACTTGAATTAGCTCTATTTTTCTGATGTGGGAATTCACTGCTATGAATTTCCTTGTTAGGATCACTTTCATTGTGCTCCATAAGTTCTGGTATGCCATCCTGGCATTATCATTTAATTGTAGAAACTGTCTAATTTCTTTTTTAATTTCATGTGTGAGCCATTGGTTCTTCAGCATGATGTTACTTAATTTTCATGTGTTTATGTAGTTTTTGTGGCTTCTTTTGTCATTGATTTCCAATTTCACTGCATTATGATCTGATAATATGCATGTTACATTTTCAATTGTTTTACATTTAGTTAAGCATGTTATATGAGTTAGTATATGGTTTATTTTGAAGAAAATTCCATGTCTTGGTGAGAAGAATGTGCATTCTATTGCTGTGGTTTAGGACACTAGATATCTACTAAGTCTGTTTGTTCAAAGATTTGGTTCAGCTCTGAGTTTTGTTGATTTTTTGTATGTTTATTTATTTGTGACAGTGGGATATTGAGTCCTCCCCATTACAATTGTTTTTTTTAATTAACTTTTTGGTATATTTAAGGTATAAAATACAATGGCATTCATCATTCAACATTTGCACCTTTACATGATCCATCTTGGTTCTTATTTTTTCCCCATTCCCCTGACCTCCCTTCAACCCCTCCCTCCCTCCCTATCTACAAAGACTTTGTTTCCATTTTTTCTTTTTCTCATATTAATTCCATTCCCTTCTTTCCTTTCCACTATGCCTCCCACTCTCCCTTCCCCTTTGCACCTTTTCTTCCTCTTTCACATTATCCATTATACCTTTTAGTCCTTATTTACATTTTCAGTTTCTCACACTAGAGAAACTATTCAGTATTGACACATGTGTCCTATTTATTTCACTTATGAATATCACCTCAATGTGCATCCAGTTAGCTATAAATGTCACTAGTTTCTCATTCTTTATGGCTGAGTAATACTCCATTTTATATTTTAAAAAACCCCACCACATTTGCTTTATCCAGGCTCCAGTTGATGGGCAATTGGGTTACTTCCAAGTTTTAGCTCTCACGAATTGTGCTGCTATGAACATGGGTGCATATATATCACTGTGGTATGATTCTTTTAATTCTTTGGGGAAGATACCTGGCAGGCGAATAGCTGGATCAAATGGGACTTCTAATCCTAGTTCTTTGAGGTATCTCCATACTAATTTCCACAGTGGTTGCAAAAACCTACACTCCCACCAGCAGTGGAGTAGGGGTCCTCTTTCCCCACACCCCGGCCACCATTTGTTATTGGTTGAATTCATGATAGCAGCCATTCTTTCTGGAGTGAGGTGGAATCTCAGCATTGTTTTCATTTGCATCTCTCAAATGACGTGTGATGTTGAACATTTTTTCATCTGTGTATTTGCTATTTCTACTTCTTTGAGAAATGTCTGTTCATTTCAGGTGCTCATTTTTGGATTGGGTCTTTAAATTTGGGAGGTGTGATTTTTTTAGGTTCTTTATGTATTCTAGATGGTAGACCTTTATCTGAAGCACACCTGGCGAAATTTTTTTCCCACATTGTGGGTTGTCTCTTTACACTGTTGTTGGTTTCTCTTTCTGTGCAGATGCTTTTTAATAAGAAGAGATAATCTTAGACAAAGGAGCCAAACACCATCACTGGAGAAAAGATAGTCTCTTCAATAAATGGTGCTGAAAAAATTGGATTTCAACTTGCCAAAGATTAAAACTAGACCTATATCTCTCACCATGCACTAAACTAAAATCAAAATGGATTAAAGATCTAAATATTAAAACAGAAACACTAAACTAGCTAGAAGAGAGGTTAGGTAGAACTCTTGAAGACACTGGTGTAGGAAATGATTTTATGAACCAAACCGCAGTTGCCATGAATTAGCATAAACAATCAACAAGTGCAATACCCCATTACAATTGTATTAGTGCTTATTTGATTTTTCATGTTCATTAATGTTTGTTTTATATAGCTGGGCACATCATTATTTGGTGCATATGTATTTATGATTGTTATCTCTTCCTCTTGGATTGTTCCCATAACCAGTACACAGTGACCTTCCTTATCTCTTCTGATCAGTCTTAGCTTGTAATTCACTTTGTTTGCAAACAGAATAGCTACCCCTGCTTTCTTTCTTGATCCACTCTGCCAATCTGTTTCTTTCGATTGGTGAATCGAGACCATTTATATTGATTATTATCACTGGTATGTATTGACTAGTTCTTGTCATATTAGTTTCCTGTTGTTGGTTCCTTTTCTTTCCCTTCTATTTAATTTCTTCCTTTCCTGGTAGATTCTTTTTATTGGGATTTATGGAATCGTTGTCCTTGCTATCTTTTTCTAGGATATCACTCAGAACTTTTGGAGTGCTGGTTTGATGATCATGAATTTATTCAGGTGTTCTTCAATATGGAAATATCTCAATTATCTATCAATTTGAAAGATAATTTTGCAGGGTATATTAATCTGGGTTGGGTGTTGTTTTCTTTTAGGGCTTGAAAGATTTCACTGTAAACCCTCCTTGACTTAAGTGTTTGTGTTGAGAAGTCTACTGTGATTCTATGGGCTTTATGTATAGGTGATTTGTTCCTTTTCTAGAACAGCTTTTAATATTTTGTTCTTGTGTTGAATTTCTGGAATCTTGACTATTACATACTTTGGGGTAGTTTTGTTCTGATCATGACTAATTGGGGTCCTATATGCCTCACTTATTTGTAAGTTTAATTCTTTTTCCATGCTTGAGATGTTTTCTGTTATTATTTCTGTGAAGAAGTTTTACATATCTTTTGTGTTTTCTGATTTTTCATTGGTATGGATTAATCTTATATTCTTCTTCTTTGCATCATCTAGCAGTTATTGGCTTGATTTTTCATTATCCCTTGCTATTTTAAAGATGTTTTTCTTTTGGAAAGTGCTAATTGCAAACCTGTCTTCTAGATTTGATATTCTGTCTTTGCACTAGTTCATTCTGCTGCATATACTTTCAATAGAATTTTTAATCTCCTGGATATTTCTTTGAATATGTTTTATGGAATCCAGTTTTCTTCCTTTATTGGATAATCATGGTGTTCCTCATTTTTTAAGCTTATCTATTCTGCTCTAGATTCATTGACCATGTCCTTCATTGTGGTCATTTTCTCTCTAGTAAACTATGCAATTATTCCTAATTTATTTTTTCTAGAGCCTTGTTTATCAGCTTTACTACTTCTGCTGCTACCATTTCAGAAAGTCTGGCTGTGTGGCTTTTGATCTCTTCCACCTCAATGCCCACTTGGACTTGGTTTCTCAGTGAATTTACCCTCTATCATGGTTACTTTCTTTGATATAATTCCTCCTTAGTATGTTTTTCCTTTCTTAAAACTTAGTATTAACCATTGATTTCCTGTTTCTCTAAAATCAGACTGATTCCTAGCACATTTATCCTGCCTTTGAAAAATGTTTTCTATTTAAAGCAAACTTTCACCCCTGTTCATGCCCATCCCCAGCTCCAGCTTCTTATACCCTGACATTTCCTCAGTCTTTGGGCACTTACATCAGTTTTGTGTGTCACTAATGATACAATTAGGTGAACTTTGTTAACTCCTTGGGCTTATTTTCAATGTTTGTAAAATGCAGATAATGATTTTCATCTTACAAGATTGTGAGTAGTGTTACATAAGATGATGCTCTTTACATTTATACACGACAAAATCACCAAAGATTCTGCACACTGAATAGGAAAAGATGAGGATAATCACTTGAAATTCCAGAAATGTCACTTCAATTGAATATACAGAGTCCAGAAAAAGTGTATATTGAAACATATTTTGAAAATTATGGTTTCATCAGCACAGTGTTGGGACTACATAAGCCATTTCTATTCTTTGAAAATTTTTTGTACCAATAACAGAAGCCCAATACATAAAGCATGTCAAGAGCCTTACAAAAGATCTTACCTAAACTCTGTTTTTATGAGACTTACATTTTTATACCATATTTGCCTTTGGCAAGCTGGAGATCTGGGATTGCATCTTGTTTCCATGTTTTCTCATTTTCTTTTCTTTCTTTAAAATTTCTTTTCTGCATTGATATTTGTAAATTACTTATGGTAGTCGACTTTGGTATTAGTATTGAGACCTCTTTAGGAAATTATTATTTTTCAGACATGTCTTCTACATGTAGTTGGATTTTGGCTTGTGAGTGTGACCCAAAATCCTGCTTGTTTGATTTGTTAGAGAAGTTCATGGTTTTTTTGGCTTAGCTCCCAGTTCTTTGATACTGGACAATGGCATTGTTTATGATGTCCAGACAATCTTGGTATTGGCATATGAGGATCACAACTATGTCACCTTAACTAAAGTAGTACAAGCTGTAATAACAATAGCATTAAGCACTGTCCAGAAAATGATAAACTGTGATAACTATTAATTTGCCACTTTAACCATAGGTATAAGCTTTATAGCTATATAATAGAATCTAAAACCAATAAGAAATTTATATACATTAAAATTCCCCTTAATAGAGTGATTTTACCCTCAAAGGAGAGAGTTTAAAAGGGATAAGAGGTGATGTATTGGTAAGAGCTTCTAGCTCTATCCCACACCATACAAATACCCAGGTCAGTGTACATCTAATCACTATAAAGGGTATTTGGTATAGCCAAATACCCTCAACCCTTCTCCCCCAAAAGTAGAGATTACCAAATACATCCATTTATCAGTGTTCAAGAAACAAGTGAATGAAGTTGCTTGGTGGTTGATTGTAAAAATGTGAAATGCATAATCAACATGTTGAATCACTCACTCATACTTACCATGTCTCCCATGTCTTTGAACTATGAAAATTCTTGCCCCAAGCAAAGCTTGCTTAGAATAATTGTTTTCCTCTGTTACAGCCTTCACATTTTTTAAAAAAATAAGCCTTGTTTTTTGTATCAACATTTCTTTCAATTCTTACAGAAAGGTTGCTCAACCAGGAATCCTGAGAGGATAGATTATATTGCATCTTCTTTGTTCCTTGAGACATTAGTGTAATTGCTTGATGAATAAGTTCAGTAATATTAGTGTCTTGATCATTTTTGTGATTGAAATCACACAACAGTAAGCTAGACAAAAGGCTCCAGTTCCCTTTCCCCCTTTTGTGAGAATATTGCAACAGCTAGAAAAAAGGTGATATAACAAATCAGTAGGTAATTGAAACTGTGATTTTAGGACATCACAAAATTTCTACAGGGAAAAAATAAATAAAAACTTGGTCCTTCTGACTCAAGGCTTTCTTTTAAATTGAAAAAATAAAATCCTAGTAGACTCAATTTTTCAAGAGTGCATGCTTTCAAACATGCTTTTTATACCTGCCCAAAAATAACTCAGAAGCATTAACCTTTCAATCTCTTGGGGCACTCCTGTGAGTGTGTTACTGAGGCTCACAACCAGATCTGGCCTGAGGCAGGACAGAACCTCTTCAAAGAGAATAGAGGACCTGTGCCTCGGAAGCAGGTAACCACCAATGCTCTGGGATCAGTATGCTATGGGTGTGTAACAAAGCTGTCTGATCTCAATCTCAGTGTCTCAAAGCAACAAGATGTATTATGGCTTCTCAAGACCCTAAGAGTTGACTGAGTTGTCGTGTTGGTCTTGACTGTGCTCACTCATATGCCTGTGGTCATGGGATGGATATTCTTGGCTGGCTAGCCTCACTCCAATGTCCCAAGCCTTAGTGGCCAGGCCAGAATGGCTGGGATGCTGACTACCATCTCCATGGGGTTTTCCATACTGGCTTCTTCCAAGAGAGTGGTTTCAGGATTCCAGGAGATAGCAGTGAAAAGCTTAAAGCCTGTGGGGAAATTTGAGTGAAAAGTTCACCAAGCCTCATTATACTCATCAAAGCAAACCACCTAATTCTAAGAGGTGGAGAGATAGGTTCTACATCTGCATGCTTCAGCTGCAAAGAATCCAAGAATGCTCAACACAAATTTCCACAGTGGTTGTTAAAATATTGATGTCACTTTTCCTACTTCCCTATAACTATGTTATCCGTAGTCCTCAGACCCAAAGTTGACTTTTTAGAACTTATTTTGAGTCAAAGATTATTTAAAAGCCCCACAGTATTGCAAAATCGAAACTTATTTTTGCTATGGAGTTCATAGGTGGGCTTTTCTCTAAGGGAACATCATCATGTTTGTGTAGAATACACTTTTTGAAGAAATGTTGTGGCATCATGGGCATTCAACTAGTGTGAGAGAGGTGAATGTCGATGGAAGCAGGTAGAGAAAAACTAGGTGGAATGTGGACTCTTGTATAATTGTTTTTTCAATGAACGTACTTTACTTTTGTAGTTTGGAAAGGAAGAGACTCTAGTAAATATACTTTTAAAATTATGTGAATTTGAGACCCAGTAAATAGGAGCAATGGGTGGGACTCAAAAAAAAGGAGCTCTATGTGTGAGGGATGACAAGCAAGTGTAGGGTCAATTTTATTGAGAAAAGCAGTCCACTTTTCCATGGTTTTGCCACCAAGAAATAAATGGGTCTATACAGCCTAGTAGATGTGAGGCTATCTCCCCATTATGATGCACTGTCTGCTCTGAGCTGTGGATCTTAAAGCAGATCCAGACAAACCATTCCACTGGTGTCAAGCTCTGTGGGCATTGACTTCCTCATCTCAGCTCTGCCTTTCTTTATCCTTCCTGATATTCTCTTCCCTGTGTTCACTCCCTGTGTGACATTCGGCCATTACTGAAAACTTTGGTCATTAAGTTAAAATTAAAATTCTGGTTGTAACCCCAAAGTGTTCATATGTCAGGCCATTTGCACTCGAAGGTCCACTGTACTCACAATTCTCCCCATCTCTCTCTCTCTGTAGGTTTCAATGCACTCAGTGTCATTAAGGTAAATGTGAAGCAGCTCTACCTCCCAGGAATGCCCATCTGTAGACTTCAGTTGGAAGAGGCCATGAAAATAGTTCAGAGCAGTATTTTCCACTCTGCCAACTTCCTTGAATATTTTGTTGCAAGTGTGGATAAAATGTGTAGCAGTGACACTTGACTTACTAGTTATAACAGTATGAACTTTATTGACTTTTGATTGTTCATACATACATGTTCATTACTCTTTTCTTCTGAAGTCATTACTAAAAATTGGTGTTTACTGCATTTTTCTTCTCACATCCTTGGTCAAAGAGATGGGGTGGAGAAAGGCTTGCAAGCTCAATTCTGTTAGACGTATGAACAGATTCTGTTTGTCCTATCAGAAGGTGTGTGCACTTTATGTAGTAGCTTTATAGGTGAAGGAGATCTGAATGAAGCTTCACTTCCTCATAACCTTCATTGAATTCTACTCTTGAACAAAGTGGTACAGGCTTATAAAATCAACTTGCCTTGACAAAGCAAGGTTAGTCAGTGTTAAGGTGGTCAGAAAGATTAAGAATGTTTTCTTTTGCTACTTGGTTAGAGATTTGAGTGTCTATAACATTTGGTATGATTCACCTCCCTTTAGAATTTGGGATCTCAATGCCTCTGATTTTTCTCTTATTAATGCGACCATCTCTCAGACACTCGAAGGCTTTTAATAACAGAGACAATAGGGTTATTTTCTTTCTTTGTGATAGATTTAATGTGTGGCTTTGTAAAATTTCACATCATTCAAAAATTCTGTATAAATAGCAAAGTAACATTAAACATTATAATTCTATTCATGAATTTTGATGACTAGCTCAACACTGGTAATAAGGAACATAAATTCTAAATTGTGCTATTTTCTATACACATGCCATTGCTTCTTAATAAGTACAAGCAATTCAAATAATTATCTCAACAGTGAATCATTAAAAATCATAATAATTCTAAAAAAAAAGGGATAAGAGGAGGAAATAGAGAAGTAAAACAAGGGAAAGAGATTAGAAGCAAAGCTTAAAGGCCCAGGAAGTTTATTCAAGCTTTGGGAAACTGGTAAAAAAGACAGGAGTGAAAGGAAGAAGGGAAAATCAAAAATAACACAGCAAAACCAAAAACCTAAACACAATATTCACCTCCATGAAAAAACAAAAACAGACAATCAAGAAAAAAAATTAAAACAAAATAAAGAAAACAACAAATAAAGATATTTCTCTGTGACTTCAAGTTTCTGGTTATCTTCTGGTGTCTATAGTTTTGTGGTAGTCTCTAAGTCATATTCCAAATCAGTTCTGGGTAACCTCAGTAGGTCTGTAGCAGGATTAAAATGGGGTGCTGGATAATCTCTTCAAGCCTGTAGCAGGATTGGGGTATGCCACAGAGTCTGGTGTTCTCAGCTCCACAAGTTCAGGCTGATCCTGGCCTCCGGCCATGGAACTGAGGTGCGAGTCTTCAGCCAGCAACACTCTGGGATTTCCTCATTGGCCAGCCCACAGTTTTGGGACCCTGGATATATCCCATGGTTTTCCCTCCATCCAGTTACTGTGGGATTTCAACACTGGTAGCCCTAAGACAAAGCCAATGGTCAGCTGCTGTGAATCCTGGGTACACGTGGCCTCTCCTGAAAGAGGCAACTGACCAAACGCTCTTTCCAGGGAACATAACTCTCACCTGGACTGGAGTCACTCACTGGGCATTGCAGTGCCTAGCATTCACTGCTCCACTCTACCAGTGCATTTCTTGTTGGAGGATTCTGAACTTACCCACTGTCTCTCATGCAGAGAGCTGTAAGTGGCAGGGTTTGAGGTAATGGTGGTGCAGTCTGCCTCCCCCTCTTTCTGCACTTTGGTTTGTCACCTCAGTTTCTCTGTGGGTTTCAACTTTTCCTTCAGATTCTTCCTGGTTTCTGGGGATCTACCTCTCTCCTTCTTCTCTTCTCCAAGTTGTTAATTTCCATGATCTGGATTCTGCATTATGGAAAGGTCAACTTGTGCTTCTCACTACTCTGCCATCTTCCTGGAAGCACTCCACAATTCCATGTATTATGGAGCATATACTTTTCTGGAAGAAACCAAAAAACCCTTTCCTTTGCAGTTTCCTAAGTTCTCCTGTGTTGCAAACCTCAGTTCTCCTAAGTCATTAGTTAGTCTTCTGCTGTATTTTCAACTTCTTGGCTGCCGAAAAGGAAAGGACCTGAGAACTTGGGCTTGTGGCAGGTGATTGGGATTGCTGTATAACTCAGACACAAACTGAATAGGGAATGACAAAAAATAAGAACATTGTTATTGCTGTGTCCAGTGTGCCCCCAAAGCCTCAGGCAGTCATGAGGGGTGCTTTGAAGAGGTGGCTAGATCAAGAGTATGTGGTGCTCAGATCAAGGGTGTATGATTATTAAATCAGTCCAGTGATTGGTTTGGCATAGTTTGGCTAGATTAAGAGTGTGTGTGCTACACTCATCCCACGGTAGGTAGCCTGCATAAAATATAAGGTACCAAAAGTGGGCTAAAGTGCTCTCACCTGCCTGCTTGCCATGGACTATTTCTCTCTGCAATGCCCCTCTGCTATAGCACCCTGCCTTGGAGCCAGCCAACTCTGGGTTGAAACTTCTACAAACCATGAGCAGCAATGAGAAAAGTAACTAATACAGAGTTTAGTACCAGAGAAGTCAGATTGTTGCTGTGACTGTATCTGACCTTGTGGTCCAGAAGCCTTTGGAACTACCTCATGGAAAGATGTTATGGCTTGTGTTTAGACATCCCCAAAAGACTCCCTCCATAGGTAGGGCTTTCTCAGAGGTGGCTGAATGTAGTGTGTGACTGACTCACAGTTCAATGGTAGGATTAAAAGTGCTAGGATTAAGACTGGGTAATTACTAAATCAGTCCACTGATTGGTTTAGCACCACACTAAACCCAGTAGCTTGAATAGAGTATAAAAGGTGCAGAAAGAAGCTGGTAAGGTCCTGTGCTTACTTTGCTATGTTATGCCAGCCATGAACTGTTTCTCCTTTGCAATGCCTGTCTGCCATGTTACCCTGCCTTGGATCCAGACAATTATGGTCTGAAACTTCTACAAAATGTGAGCAAAAATAAACCTTTCCTCCCTTAACATGTGAGTGTTGGGTGTTTTGTGTCAACAATGAGAAAAGTACTAATACAGACATTTCCAATTTCAGCCAGCATTCTGGAGTGATATCACCACCAACAAAGGTCCAATAGGAACTTGCTACATGGTCAATACAGAGAGAGTTAAGGAATGACTTCAAAGGTGTTAAACATTAGAATTTGTCTTATTTTTGTTTTGTTGCTGAGACACAATACCCAACACCTAAATTCAAAGGAGGAAAGGTTTATTTCATCTAACATTTTGTAGAGGTTTCAGCCTATGGTCAGCTGGTTCTAAAGCAGACAGCATAGCAGATGAGCCTCACAGAGGAAAAACAGCTCATGATGTGGCAGGAAGAAGGCAGCAACCAGTAAATAGTAGCAATGAAACAACAAAAGCCACTTTAACAGCAATCCTGCCTTTCCCTTTTATCCCATCTAGCCTTTTGGGTATTGTCGCCCATACCCAGGGGTAAGCCTTTCCATTATTCACACCCAGAACTATACTGAAATAATTAGAGCAATTTAATAATTAAGTGCCCTTAATCACAGTACCACACCTCAAATCCCAGTATCACATACCCTGGTGAAAGGGCCTGGTGCAGGAAAGTGGCTCATCTTATGGCACAGGGAAGGAGATACACCCTTTCAGGATCTTGACCCCAGGAAAATCTCTTCCAAACAGACCTGCTCTTCCTCCAGCAAGTCAGCTATAGTGTCCCCGTGATCCAATCACCTTCCAAAAATCCTGCTTCTGAGCACATGAGGCTTGAAGAGAGATTCTCAATCTAAACCATAACAGATAAAGCTTTACAAATCCTTGAACATAAACTCCATATCGTTGCAAATGTGAAGACAGTTTAGAAACAATCATATTTGATATATTTAAATATCTTTATCATTAGTTATAAATTGAAAAGAGTACTAGTAAAATTTCTACTTCTTGTAGAAAACATTTGCATCTTATTAAAACTTAAAGGCACATGCAGATTTTTATATTGAAAGTATCAAATTGAATGAGAAGTGATATTTTAATTGATTACAAATTCTTTTCTAGCATTAACAATTTAAATTTAAGGGTTAGTTCAGCACAATAATAAAATACTTATTTTAAAGCTGATCCATCACTTATTTGAAAAGCTTTTATTTCAGGAACATTATCATTGTGCAAGTTCAAGGTCTACTAGCTTATCCATAGAAACATCTAGGGCATTTTTCATGGGTCCCATGTGTGAATTCCACAGCCTTTTCCATGTTTATATGAACTTTCATGACTATTTTTTTTCATTTTTTAATATTTTGTAATGTATACACACACAGTACATTTTAAAGACCTCCCTAGAAATTAACTTTGACTTAAAGGACAACAACATTTTGCTGTTGAAAGTATCACCAAGCTATTTAAATATTGAATTGATGGTCTTTTTTCATCTTTAGGTGTTTCACATATTAATTACAGAATTAAATTTTAACAATGTATGAAAGCATGATAAGTATGCTGTGATAGGGCTGAAGTAAATTGCCCTTGCCCTTAGCAACCATATTTAATGAGATTAAGAGGTGATAGACAACTTTATAATTTGAGCTGCATAGTAAATGCACGAGATAGGCAGAAAACTGGCTACTCCTAGTGACAAAAGTGAAACATTATCAGAAAGCCTGTGGCTCCTTCAAGGCTGTAGAGCTGATAATTATTAGAACCAGGAGAATCTGGTGCCCTTAATTTATGACTAATCCACCTGCTTTTGAGATGGAAGGGTGAATTGTGAATGGATGAATGAGTTAATACATACAAGAATAGAAAGATGCCTGGCTATTGAAGACTTAGGGTAAAGATAGAAGCTATAAGTTAAATGAAGTACAGCTTATGTTTTTGTAATATTTTTATTTATTCTAAAATTTGTAAAAGAGAAAATTTGACAGTGATAAACTTCTGTGTATAACAGTTAAGAGGAAATTAAGGAAAGTAAATAGCTCATTTATGAAATATAAGTTAATTACTAAAAATCTTACATATGAAGCAGTGGCATAGTTCCTAAGCTGATTATTAGATTTTTTTTTTTCTTTTAGAAATTAAAATATTTGAAACCATTCTAAGCTCTGCAAAATAAAGTTAAGGTCAAATCATTTCTGGAAGCCAAAGCAGATCATTTTATATTTACTAACAAATTTTTTTTTTTAGTTTTGAAAAACGTTTCATTCAAGAATTTTACATAATTTCAAATATTTTCTAAAATATAGTTTCCTAGATTGCTACCAAAGAAAGTAAATTCAGTAAGAAATTTAAATCGTTAAATATGTTTCACTAATATATATATATATATATATAGAGAGAGAGAGAGAGAGAGAGAGAGAGAGAGAGAGAGAGAGAGAGAGAGAGAATGCCAAGCAGTAACATTTAGCTCTGAAACGCGTACCATGCCTGTTTTCCTTGTGAAGGCTCAACCCAGCAAGTGTGCGCAGGCTTTGTGCAATAGACAAAGTCCTGTGGATGTCAGTGTGAGTTTGCCGCCTCAACTCAGAGCCGTGGTGGTTTGTCCACTGGGGTGTCAAATTTGGAGTCTGAAGGGAAGAGGTCTGGGGCTCGAGGTTAGATACGTCTGTAGGACTGTCTGATTGTAACATCAGCAACATCAGCAATAGCTCCAATTTCTTTCTGGGTCCTCTTCTCGGCTGTTGCCCGTGAGGCCATGTAAATAGCTGCTGCTGCTGCCACAGAGATCGGGCTTCTTCCCAGAACCAGGTCCAGCTCCACAGCCTTGCGGGGTATGTGTGTCGCTGCCATCTGCATTTGCTTAGGAAGACAGAGGTTGGAGCAGAACCTGGACACGAAGTCCTCAATAATAATTAAATCCACACTGGGTTCTAAAGCTTTCAATATAAGTTTAAAACATTGGCCAATTTCTTTCTTAGAAATCCGTGATACAGCACATATTTCTTCAAATGTCCTAGGAACCCCTTCTTGTCTATAGGCAATATAAAGACAAGCAGAAGCTATGGCATCATTAGTTCTTCCCTTCAGCCTCTTCTGTTCTTACACTTGCTTGAATAAATTATTTGTTCGATCAACTCTATTTCGAGGGAGGTTGATTCTGTCTGCCATGGTAGTTATTTCCTTGAATGTATTCATCATTGCTCGATCAGAGCTACTCTTCGTTCTTTGATTCTGGTACTTAGAATTGCCAAACTCATCAAAACTTGTAAGTCCTTCATCCTTGCCAATCATAGTAGACAAATCTCCATTACTCAGAAGAGGATTCTGGGCATCTCCAACCAGAGATGGATCTTTTGTTGCTTTGTCATTCCTGAAAGTTCTCCATTCAGATCCCACATTGATAACCCGGTCATCGGCTGACAGACACCATCTTCCCAGCCACTGCGGTCCCACTAACAACAGCTACGCCGAAAACAGGAAGCAGTTGTGGCCTACTAACAAAGTTTAAAATGCAGGATTAATGGGACAGTTTATTGGTTCAGATAGATTTCCTTAAGGACATGAGAAAAACAGAACTGGTTCTATCTACTCACATTTAACTGAGAAGAAATATGGGTATCAAAGACAGAGATAATTATCTCAATGTGAAACATATATTTGCAATTTTAAAGTATCCTTTTCTTATAAAATGACAGAATTGTAACTCAAACACTGAAGTTTTCATGAAAAATAAAAGAATTGAGTGACTTATATAGAAATAAAAATTCTAGTTAGAACTTTATTTCAGGTATTTTAATTAATGATAACTACTGAAATATTGTATTAAACAAAAGACAAATATACTATTTAAACACACTAAAAATTTCACAAAAATAATTAAGGAACAGAAAAGCTAAAAACTAACATTAATATCTAAAATGTAGTGCAGATATGCTTGGAGCTCAAAAGTCCCTTGAATAACAATCCCTTGCATATCCAGCTCACAGTAGAGTTCATACTCCTATGAGAATCCAATGCCACCACTAATCTGACAGGAGGCAGCAGCACAGGCAGTAATGTAAATGATGGAGAGAGGCTATAAATACAGGTGAGGCTTCACTGGCTCACCTATGGCTTAACTGCTGCTGTGATGCAGTGTTCTGAATACACCAGTATTCATCTGTGGCTCCTGAGCTGGGGACTCCTGACACTATAGCTTTAGCACATCAAAACCAAAAATGCTGAAACTGATGGAAGACAACATAGGGGAAAAGCTTGAAGACATAGGCACAGACAAAAACTTCCTGAACAGGACTCCAAAAGCACAGAAAACAATATCAACAACTGGCAAATGGGACTACATCAAATTCAAAGGCTTCTGCATGGCAAAGGAAGCAAAGAGTGAACATGAAACCTGCTGAATGGAAGAAAATCTTCACTAGCTATTCTCCTGATAAAGGATTAATATTTAGAATATGTAAAGAACTTTAAAAAATTAACCTCCATAAATCAATGAACACAATAAAAATTTAGGCAAATGAACAGATTGTATACTTCTCAAAAGAAGAAGTTCATATGATCAAAAGTATGTAAAAAATGTTCAACATCTCTAGGCATCAGAGAAATGCAAGTTAAAACCACCCTGACATTCTTTCTCACCACACTCAGAATAGCTCTCATCAAGAATATAAAAAAATAAATCCCAGTAGATATTCAGGGGATGAGAAAAAACCCACAATTGTTAGTGGGAATGTAAACTAGTATAACAACTATGAAAATCAGTATGGAGATTCCTCAGAAGCCTAAACATAGAAATACCCTTTGATCCAGCTATACCACTTTTGGGCATATTCTTGAAAGAATTAAGAATTACATTGTATAGTGATACATGCATAGCTATATTTATGGAATCTAAGTTCATAGTAGCTAATTGGTGGAAATAACCAAACATCCATAAACAGAAAAAATGATATAGAAAGTATGGAATATATACATGGTGTAATATTACTCAGCCCTAAAGAAAATGAAATTATTTTATTTGCAAGAAATACTGATGGAACTATAAAACATGATGCCAAGTCAAATTAGTCAAAGTCAGGAAGTTATTATATCATGTTTTCTCTTATATGAGAAAAATTAAACATAAAATAAATTAATTAATATAATTAAAATAAAGAAGAGATGATAACAAACCAGGAGGTAGACTTCCGGGAATGAAAAAGAGAGAGACAATCAGGAGGGAGGAAAGAAAGAGATGGGTAATGGTATTGAAATTGGTTAAGATAAGTTAAATGCATTTACTAATTTCCCAAATTAAACCTCCTCTTCATATAACAGTAACCTGTACCAATAAAATATGAAAATAAAAAGGAAACATCTATATTCCTATCTTTGGTATAAAAGTAATCACTGTAGGCATGATGTAGAATCATTTTACAAGTGTCCAATGACGGAGAAATGGATTTCGAAGTTGTGATGAATATGCACAATGAGATATACTACTCAGCCTCTCTGAGGGAAACCTATCATTTGTAGCAAGCTGGATGAATGTGTACAATGGCATGCTAGGTAAAGTTTTCTGAATATAAAAAAATAAATGCTCTATAATCTTACATGTGGATTCTAAAAAATTTGGATATATAGAATCAGAGAACAGAATGATGATTTTCAGAGGCTGGTGGGTGGAGAAAATGGGGAGACGTTGGTTAAAGGACAAAATGTTTCAGTTAGAAAGGAAGAACAAGCTCTGGAAATGTATTCAATGGTATGAGGGCAATAGGTAATAATGTATTTTACACTTGAAAATTAGTGAGAAGACATCTTGAAGATAGATTGTAAATGTTTTCATCCATTAAAAATGATAAGGATCTAAGATGATGGGTAGTTTAATTAGCTTTCACAATGTACAGATATATCCAATTTTTATTTTATTGTGTAATTATAACACAATAAAGTCAAAGGAATAGTTTTAAAAGAAATCCCAATTTGACAGTGTTTCTGTCTTGAACCCTGGGCTTCTAAATGTATCAGTTGAAGTCACCTGTTTTTTTGTTGTTTTGTTTTGCTTTGCTTTGCTTTGCTTTGTATGTGATGCAGCATATCAAACCCACAGTCTTGAATTTACTAAGCGCATGCTCTACCACTGAGCCATCATACCCAAGCCAATTTATATCTTTTAAGGCAACATTTCACCAGATGTTTTCAAAACTATGTCTTAAATTTTAACAGTTTTACTATGATATCCTTGTTTAGTTTGCTTTATATTTATGCTATTTAGGGTTATAGAGGTTTGCAAGTATTTTCATTGAGACTCTTGTCATATTTTGGTGGGAGGCCCACCTATTATATCTTCAAATATTGCTCTAATCTCCATTTTATCTCATTTTCTCAGAATTCAATTATAGTTATGTTAGCATTTTTTCTGAATTCCATTTGTCTCTTCTGTATGTTTCCTGCTTTTCATCTCCATTCCTGGTATATCTTCTGACATAGCCGTTTACTCTTCCTGTCTTCCAGTGTGTCTTAACTAGTGTTAAAGCTGCTTATCAACATAGTTTAGTTTTTATGTTTTTTCACTTGTAGAATTTCCTTTATTTTTCATGTTTTATTCTCTCTTGATATTCTGTATTACTCAGTTATAATTGCAATATTGTGACGTCCCGTGGCTCTATCATCATATTTTTTATGTTTTCATTTGGGTAAATGCTTATCTTTTTATGTCTTCTTTTTCTGATTGATCAGCACACTGTAGAAAAGCATAATTTAAGAATCCACATAATGTGATTTTTTTGTCAGAGAATACTTATGCTTATAGCTGTCCGTCACCGTAAAGTCAGGTAATTTTGCTCCAAATAAAAATTGAACTTCTTGAGCCAGACTTTGAGATTTTGTGTGAATTGGCTTAACCAGGTTTGTTTTTCTTTTATGTTGTGTGGGAATTCTCTGGATCCATAGCGAAAGACTGTGTGTACAGTAAGGGAGTATCTCTGGAGAATCTTAAATCCCACTCCCATCACAGTCTTGTGTGCCTGCAGCTGATACTGAAGTTTGGCAATTACTTCAAGTGCAAAAGTTGTGCCAAAGATATGTCTTCCCTTTCCTTCATGGGCTGGGCTTCCCTCTGCAACACGGGTCTTAGAAGTGTTCTGCTGCCTTTGTAGAGACTTTTGAAATTATTTTTATAACTGTTCTCATTGTTTTTGGAGGGAATGTTGGTCTTCTAGAGCCAGAGAAAACAATTATTTTATAAAATGATCATAATGGGAAAAAAAAGATCATAATGGGTCAAATAGTCACTACCTGTATCCCTTTTTAGTTTACTACACGTGATCTCACTTTTGGGTTAGAATACAAAAGCAAGTAATAAAATAGAAAAAGTAATAATCCAGTAAAATGTTCATATTAAATCCTTATTTGGAGCCAAGTGAAGATGTAGTACATTTTGAGGAGGATTTTGATCAATGTGCCTTTCAAGTGAGGAAAATTTATTCAATATGCTTAGGGGAATTACTGGCTTTCAACTACTAAGTACCATTTTATGTAAAGATATGTCAAGTGCTTTAATCACTATATTCAGTTAACATTAGTAGCAGAAAAATCAATGACCATGTTCATTGCAACTTATCCAACCTAGTCTACTGTATGTTAATCTGACAAAACTTTAAGATCATTATACAATGCAAATTAAATATTATAAAATGAAGTATGAGAAAATAAAAACATATTAGGAAATCAAGCAAATAAGAACAATTATATTCTTCATTATGACTCTGCCCATTAAAGATAAGTAGGAATTTAGAAAACGTGAATTTGTTGAGTACATTTCTTATGCCTGATAACTTTAATATGTTATTTTTTTACTTAAAAATAAGGTTCCTTTTCTATATGATTGGTGCATATGAATATTTGCTTAAATATTGTTATTGATTTGACCATGTAAACATGAAGAAGAGTAAATTTTAATTATTGTTCTCATAATAATTTTATATGCTAAGAAGTTAAATATAATTGAGCAGGTGATCCCAACACTTGAAACCATAATGTTTATTTCCAACCATGCCACTTTTTTCCACCCACATTACTCTCTGAAGAAATTGGCATATTTTGCTATGATGTCATCTTGCTTGCAAATGTATTGTTTTATGTCTATCTCTCTGCCTCACTTCATACGGTCAGCAACTTGAATATACCTAGGAACATGTGTCTTGAAAGTTGTAATTAGAATTGTACTGCAAAATATTATTTGAGTTTAATTTAATTCTGAGGGGTAAAAAGGATAATACACCAGTGTTTTCCACATAAGGAACTTAATAGTTGACACACAAATAAAATGTACATTATATATAATTATAAAAATAAAAATTATGAAACACATAGTAGGTGGTATTGGGATTTGGGAAGACTGTATTTGTTGGCCAGTACTGGTTACCTGTCTTAGGAAAATATGGTTGTATAGTAAGCAGCTAAAATTTGTGCTGGTGTATTACAATGTGATATTTCAGTGCTGAGTCATGCAATAGTGAAAGTTCACATTTATACACTAGTACAACCACTATGGAAATCAGTATAGAGATTCCTCAAAAAATTAAAAATAGAAATTTCATTAGATCTAGTTATTGCCCTTGTAGGTATCTTTCCAAAAGAGTGAAAGACATCATACTATAGTGATGAATGCATACCCATGTTTATAGCCACAGAAATGATACAGCTAAATCTTAGAAGGGGCTTACCTATCCATCAACAGATGAATAGATAGAGAAAATATGGTATTTACACAAAATGGAATACTACTATGCCATAAAAAGGATAAACTTGAATCATTTGCAGGAAAATGAATGTACTCAAGACCATATTATTAAGAAAAATAAATCAGACACACAAGCTTAAATATCACATAGCTTTTCTTACATGAGAAACAAAAATATAAATAAATTAAAAAGCAATAAGATAGATAATAAGAAACCAGAAGATAGATCTTATCCAAAAGATGGGAACAAAGAGATAGAGTGAGAAGGGAGGTGAGAAAAAAGGATGAAAATAAAACTAAAATATGCTACATATTCATACCAACCCCCACAGTGAATATATTCACCATGTACTCTGCAAACATGTACTAATGAAAATGCAAAAGATTGTTAATGTTACGTATACATGGCTTAAAAGGATGCCCCAGCATTTGCAGTCAGAATGGCAGCTCCTTTGAATTAAAGGGGGGTTCAGTGCAGTTATGAAAGGTGAACATGAGCATGCAATGTGAGTTAAGAGATGAAGTAGGCAGAGTAGAAGCCTCAAAATTGTGTACGTCCTTAGAGATCTATGGAAAATGAATTATAAACAAAAGCTTGTGCTCAGATTATTTTAAAATATTCTTTTCAGTAGAGAAATTGCTTGTGCAAATATGAAACAACAATTTTTTTTCATGAGTGAAGATGTTTATTTTAAAGACAGATTTCTAAGTTGAACATTGTATATGACTCCTATTTAATATTCTGAGGCTATGTTCTATTTCAAGAAACCACACTCTAGGAGAAATTTCATTTCCTGTTCAGAAAACCTCAACCTCTTTCTAGCTGAGCTTGCACATAATAATGAGCATAGATATTCTACATACATCAGTAAAGTATACTCACACAGAAAGGTATCCACCGACATTTCCATAAAAATTTAAGAATTTCTGTCATAATTATAACTCTAATTTTCAAAAATTGACATTTGTTGTAGAATGCTTGAGGTCTCACAAGTTCTTTTGTGGAGTGTCCTCCAGACCAGCCCCACCGGATACCTCCTTAGGAGCACTCATTGGACTCATGCAGTCATAGAGCTATGATTGATTACGATAAAGGACACAAAGAGAACCCAGCAAAGGGCAAAGCTGCATGACACCAAGTCAAGTGGAAACCAGGTGCACAGTTCCAAGATTCTTCTCCCTGTGGAGTCACATGCGATGCTCTTAATCCCTCAGTACCATGCTGAGTACAAGGTACGTGCACTGTCTAGAAGAGAAGTTCATTAGAGACTCAGAGCCCAGAGTTCAGTGTATTTGGGGTCTAATTGCAAGGCATTCTCTGCCTGGAACATATCAGGTTAAAATAAGGAAATTTCATTTGCCTAGCAGTTTTGAGGCAGTATACCACCTTTATGATGGAGTGATGGAAACCCTGCTGAAACCTAAGTTCCCAGACATCTAAGGACAGACCTCATAAACAGGCCATTCTGCAGTCTTAGACCTGCTCTGCCAGCTTATTTTTCTGCACAGTCCCTTCAATTCTGTGGTCTTTTTTTTTAAACTTGTGAGTTAAGGTCAATTAACACAGGGTACACCAATTCAGCTACTATAGACACATCAATTAATATAATGGCAAAGAAACAATAGTAATTTTCTCATATATTTTAGAGAATTTCTTAATGTAGCACTCCAGAGAGCACAGTTTTTGAAAGGTAATTAGCAAACTATGGCATGAAAATTTTCTTTACACATCATTGATCACTAAGCTCTCAAAAGTAACTCTTTTATTCAAAGAGCTTACCTGCTTTGACAATATTCTTCAGGTTTACAAAATGATTCCTTTCTGTATGTATTTGCAAGTGCAATTTAAAGGGACTAGTTTAAATGTGCACACTCCATTCAAGGACTTTTGTGAAAAAAGTAGGATATATATATGGGACAGTAACTCGATTTATATTAGGAATAGTTTGAGCACTTATAGAATGCATGAATTAGAATTGTTGCATAAGTGAATTTTGGAAGTACTCATCTACTTGTTATTTACTTATGTTACATATCATTCGGGGTTACTACAAGTTCAACATATCAAACTAGCCATATAATATTGGCTGGATGATCTTCATATAAATGTCTTCTCAAATAAGGGTTTTAATTTTTGCCTTGACCTTTGAATTCAGAGTTATCTTTGATTTTAATTATTCTCTTCATGGCATTGACGTTTAGGTGGTACTTAAAAGTTTAGCATTAACTCCTCCTGCATATTAAATTCATAATTAAAAATCTATTCCTTTTGCCCTAACAAAACTAATTATTCTTAAGAATGAAGCACCATCAACAAGCATTCAGTGGGTTAGAAAATATGTTGTTTCAACTGAAGTAATACATGCTAGCTGCTGTAGCATTCTCACAATGCAATCCCCTAAATTAAACAAAATAAGGGTTTACTTCTCACTTGTACAAAGTTATATACGATTCTGTTAAATTGCAAAGCAATTTACCTTATTTTAACATTGGATTTCAACCATCTTATCATTTCACCCCAAGACTCTGTCGGAGCTGCCTAAAGAGAAAAAAAAATACCCACTAGAAATACTCTGGATTTAAATCCCTAAGCCCCCAGTGACCGCACCCCACATGTGACCCATTGCTCAAAGTGATCTCATGGCTGAAATTCTTCTTCAAAAGGTGGGGAAATCTGAGGCATTAATTGGCATACATAATAAGCATGATCTGTCCTATACTGGTTTCTAATTGTCCTTCTGTTTTTTGTGTGTTTTTTTTTAACTTAAAGTCTCCTTTTTCTTCATTTCAAAACACTCATATTCTGTCATTTTCATTCAATTGTCTCATTGACAACTAAAAAGACAATCATCCTGTATTTTAAAGCAATTTTCATCTAGAAGTTTTAATTGCATACTAAAAAACACAGTAGTGGCATGTGGGTTGGCAAGAGATAGGAAAATCAACCCAGAGAAAATGTTGCTTAAACTAATTTCTGATATTACTCAGTTTCGATGGTGATATAATTCTACTATTGTGAGCCCTACTGCCCACTTGGGTGCTTTGTATACAACGCAGTATTTAACACTGGCTATCATTTTATGAGTCAGTCTTTATTCCCTACGTTTATTAAGAATTATTATGATTTAGCTCAAAAATATCCCCTAAAATGTACCGGTGTTCAGAAATGGGCCTTTTTGAAGGTGGCTGATCATGATGGTGCTCTGTTCCTCGGTGAATCAATCCATTGATGAGTTCATAGCTGAATGTGATCTTAGGAGGATACTGGATCTGGTCAAAGGAAGTAGATCACTGGGGGCATAAGCTGGAAAGGTATATTTTTGTCCTTGGCCCCTTGCTTTCTCTCTATTTCCTTCTCTGCTTCCTGGCCATAAATGACGCTACTTTTCTCTGCCATGCCCTTTTGTCATGATGTTTCTTCCCTGAGGCCCATGGACTGAAGTCTCTGAAACTAAGAAAAAAAAAAAAAGAAAACAAAAAACAACTTCTCCTCCTTTAAATTTTGTATGTTGGGTGTTTTGTCTCTGACAAAAAGCTAACTAATACAAAGATACAAAGTTAACATGAAAGCACAGCCTTTTCAAAATGTCCATATTACTTGAAGTAACGTACAGATTCGATAGAATTCTGATGTCATTCTGAAACATCATTGAAACCATGAAACTATTTTAAAACTTAATGCTGAGATAACTAATAGAGGATCAGTGATGTGGGCAGTAAAAAAATTCATTGACTATCAAGAAATATAGAAAAGAAAATTTTATTCAGATCAGAGTATACCGTCTAGAGGGACATGGGTGAGTTCAAGATAAGATTGCACCAGGTAGAGAAGGGAAAAGCCCTTTATAAAGGTTGCTTGAGCCTAAAATTATGCCTACGGTATTTAAGAATACTATGAGAGTGTAGAGAGAATGGTACCTTGTGTTCGGTATTCTTCAAGCCATTGAGGTAGGTCATCCTTGCAATGAGATTGATAATTCATATGATGCTGTGATAAGACACAGGCCAGGGGCATGGATTCATGGAATAATCACACTTTATAGAAAGAAATATTAACATGTGTTCTCCTGTGCATTTTTGAAAGGCTCATTTTTGAAACAGAGTATGTGACTCTGGTGTAAAGCCAAATGAAGGCCAATATGGCCCTTTTTTTGGCTTAACCCTCCACACATAGTTTTTGAGCTGTCCTATCATGTGGAGTTGTTGCTCTTACAGGAACATAACTTTTGTGTTCATCTGAACATAATGTTAAACATTTTCAAGTAAAGAAGAATGAGCAACACAGATATTTAAGAAATAGATGGAGAAATAATATATTCACTAGCAGTTGATCAGATTTAGCTTTCATGATTGTAACTGTGTTTTGATATTGGTTTAGATGCTATACTGAATGGTCTGAAACAACAGTGTCATAAAAAACAAGAGTCATATATAGGCAAAAGACACGAAAATAAATACTATCACACAAAGACTGTTCATCATGGTTTTGTTCCTAATATCCCCAAAACAAACATCCACTAGCACTTAGGAAATCTATAAAATTAAGAAGTAAAATGAACAAACTCTTGATACATAAAAGAACATGGGTGAAACGCATTCCCTATGCTGCATAAAAGAATATGGACACAAAACAGTGTACATATAAAATGCATACATATTCATTATGAAAATGGTATGATTCCATTGTATGCAATGTAAAATAGTGTATTATAACAGAGAGTAAAACAATGGCTCTACTGGTGGAGACAGAGGGAATGGCAAATTGTAAAGGGACATGAGAACTCTTTTTTCGGGAGTGACAAATATTTTGCCTCTTGATCACTGTGGCGGTGTGATGGATGAACATATCTGTCTCACTCACTGCACTGAATATTGTAAACATGTTCCTCTCTAGGTTCTGCATATCTCCTTCTATCTTGGTTTACAGTGGATGCTTTTGCCATTGTTTATAGCGTATTATTATCACAGGGTGGTCTTTCTGGTGAGATTCTGAGCTGTTAGATTTCGAAAACAAGGACTATTGCTTTTCTAACCTAAAGTTTAACCTAGTGTCTCTACAAGATAATATTTGAGTAAATAGGGAAGGGTGGAGGGATGAAGGGCACTCAGGTAATGGGGGAAAATAAGAACCAAGATACATCATGTACAGGTACAAGCACCCAATGAGAAATGTAAACGTATTGTATACCTAAAATGTACCAATAAAAGAATTTAAACAAAAAAATATTTGAACACTAGGTGCTTGTTAATTCAAACTAGATATTTATCTATAAGCCAGTCAAAATCCCTTGAGGAACTCAAAAGCTTTTGAGACAGACTGGGACATAGATAACGGATGATAAGTTAAGAGCTATTATTGTATTTACTGTGCAGGTTGTGAAAGAAAAAAGACAGCAATGATTCTTCAAGGCTGAACTCAAATTCCAGTTCATTCTTGAGTCACTGAATCTCATAGAGATCTTTTTCTTTCAATTTTTAAGGCACCTACAGATTATAGCATGTTTGCTTCTAATGAGATACTACGAGTAACATCTCACATACTATGATATGTGACATATCTTCTACACAAATGTGAGCTCACAATGAGCTAAGCCTTCGCCACAGTTCTTTGTATCCCTAGAAGAGCACCATGCATTTTGTCATTTCTTACTGATGCTGATGTGTCCTTCATGACAATAATGATGAAACATTTTACCAAATAGGCTTGCAAACATTTGAAAGACTAATCTCAAAAAATGCATTATAATAGGATGATATAAAAATATATGGAACTGAAAGACAGAACAATTATACTGTGATTCACTTCCTATCTAGATCTAAAACAACCGTAAAAAATTTTCTAAAGGATCCTGGTATGTGAATAAGCTTTTGTGGCCTAATTATACTTAAGTAAATATTTTATGTAAGCGTGCATCATTGGAACTATATTTAGTTATGGGTGTATGATAAAAAAATACCAAAACTTCTGAAGAAAATTTGAAATGCAAATGAAAATGGATTATCATTTTATAAATTTAACGTGAATTATATTTCATACCAATTAAGTTCTGAATCTTTTCTGGTAAATTATGGCACATTAAGAACAAAATACTAGAATAGCACCTGCTATTATTTCATTTCAGTAATAGCAGTGATTCTTATAGTAACACCTATGAAAGGAATTTCTGAAAATTGGAAAGAGAATCTGAGTTCCCTGAAAGACAGGCTTAGTTATTATGCTGGTTCTTAAGCTCCTGTCCTTTAGCTTTAAAGCTAACCTGGTCTGCATTGCTTTAGGATACAATTGCTTGCTTCTTCTACCCAACATTCTCCTTTGCTAGGTATGTGGAGATCCTCTTTTGAGCTCCTAAATTCCTAGGCAAGTAGAGCTGTACTTAGACATCTGTGTACCAGCTCAAAAGGCCTGTCCTTCAAATGTCTAAATTCTAATAATTTTAGCACTTTATTCTTCTAATATTTTAGAAATACTTGATTTTTACATTGTCACACAATGGTTATCTCCCGGTGTCATATTTCTGCCTTTACAGATCTCAAAAGGCAACTAATGGTTATGTGTAAAATTCTGTTAAAAAAAACCCAAACAACTCATTTAGTTTAACTGCTCATGTAGGATCTCAATTGATGCAGCTGAATGAACATCCTGTAAGTGAATGCAGGGTGGGAACTTGGGCTGCAATAAATAGCATTTGTGGTTGCTAAGAACAATTTCTTATCCACAAGAGCCTGAACATTCATGTCAGTGAGACATGAATTCTAATCGCTTTTCTGCCTGTCACATGGACCCAGAGAAGTTATTTAACTGACTCATGTGTGGGAGGAAAACAGAATTCTGTCTTTGGAACTAGATTCAATTTTGTTTGGTCTAAGAGCCCTATTCTTTTAAAAACAATTCTTGGTTCTACAGTGAGTTCATGGTGAGCTCTTTAAGGAATACTGGGGACAAAACAAGCTAGAGAGAAGTAAATGAAAGAAAGGGCAATTAATAAAACAGTATTGGTATATTACCATTAACTGAAGTGCTCTCTATTTTTCAAAGTTTCATAGTTCTCATCCACTTTAGGATTGCATACAGACTATAATATAACATGGAACCATCTTGTCTCCTGAAGCTCCTGTGGACTTGAGAATTTCTCAGATTTCCCTTATTTTGATAACTAATTATTCTGATGAGGATATCAGCTACTTTATAGACTAGCATCCATTTTCATTTTTTTCTGACTCTTTTGTTGCGGTTATACATGGCAGTAGGTTTAGGGGAAGAACCTCAGAGTTAAAGCACCATTTTTATTATATTACATCATGGATTCATGTTTTCTACATGGCTTTTCACTGTTGATATTAAACTGGATAGTCTGGTTGAGGTTTGCACATTAAGCCACTGTGAATTTGTTCTTCTTCTCCTTTTCTTGTTTTATACTTTGAAAGGAAATTCCTATATGAAAATGAAGAGTGGAGATTTATACTTCTTGAAAGCAGAGTTTCTACATAAATTATTTGAAATTCTCCTGCATAGGCAATCTCTTTCCCTATATTTATTTACTTTCTTAAGTATTGACTCATAGATGTGTAGTTCATATTTCGGGTTGCAATCTGGAATATATTTTGTATTATTTTGCTCAAATTATTCTAGCTTTGTCAATTAACAGCTTTTTCTGTTCTTTCCTTTCCCTATTTCAAATTATCAATTATTCATTTTAATCATTTTAATCCTTATTTACACTTTCAGTTTCTCACATTAGAGAAACTATTCTGTATTTACACATGTGTGTTCTATTTATTTCACTTGAGAGTATGACCTCAATATGCAACCATTTAGCTGTAAATGACTCTAGTTTCTCATTCTTTATGGCTGAGTAGTACTCCATTTTATATATAAAAAAACCCACATCTTCTTTATCCAGTTTCCAGTTGATGGGCACTTGGGCTGTTTCCAAGCTTTAGCTATTACAAACTGTGCCACTCTAAACATGGGTACACATATATCGCTGTGGTATGATTCTTTTAATTCTTTGGGGAAGATACCTAACAGAGGAATAGCTGGGTCAAATAGGACCTCTAGCCCTAGTTCTTTGAGATATTTCCATACTGATTTCCACAGTGGCTACACCAGTCTACACTCCCACCAACAATGAAGAGGGGTTCCTTTCTCCCCACACCACTGCCAGCATTTGTTATTGGTTGATTTCTTGAAAGGAAAGAAGGGAAAGGAAAAATTATGAGAAAAAAATGGAAATGAAATCAATGTAAATAGGGAAGGGTGGAGGGGGTGAATGGTGCTCAGGTAATGGGGAAAACATAAGAACTAAGATACATCGTGTACAGGTACAAGCACCCAATGACAAATGTAAATGTATTGTATACCTAAAATGTACCAATAAAAGAATTTTTTTTATGGGTTGCTTTCTTTTCCAATAAAAGAATTTATTAAGAAAGAGCTTTTTCTGTTGAAAACTTTGCCCCTTGACATGCCCTCATATTACATTAATTTTAGTTTGAACATTTTTCTTTGTGCTAGTACTATAATGTGTAAAATAACCTCATCTTCTTCATTCCATATCCCAGTCCTAGGCTAAGCCATTCATAGATTTATAGTTATTTTCTGTAGAATGGTATCATGAGACAAGATCTGTTCAGTGGGTGTTGAATCTTACTTTGTACTGAGCTTTTCTAGGTCTCCTGTACACATCATGACACCTGAAAAGCTGGAGTCCAGGGATATGTGAATATTCTCAGACTCAGTCAAAATGATACTTGCTCTAGTGGTGATGACACCCTTGGTCTCAAGGAACCTAGGATTTGGTTTTTCCCTTTCTTGCTTGCAAGGAAGAAGTCTCTAGCATGGACACAGCTACTCTTGTCCATTTCCCTCTATTCCAAGATATCTCATTCCCCATTAACTTTGGTGAAAAAGTGGCGCTACTTACCATTTGCCCTGCTCTGGCAGAGACTTGGCTCTCCCAACCAGGGAGTGGGTATGGATGCACCCGTAGGACAGAACATCACGAGCTACCATTGTTGTTTCTTGAAGTTCAGCACTTCTACAAGCATGATATTCTCAGACTGCTGTTTACTTTTAGTTGATTGTACAGCATTGAAACAGTTCTCAGTTTTGTTCAAATTTACTTATGTTTAGGCAAAGAGTTTATCAATCTCTTTACTTGGCCATAGATGGATATCTTGTCTTTATTGAATTATTTGGTCATGAAACTTGAAATATTATATGTTAGGCATGCCCTTGCAAGTCACTGTTACATCAAAGAGTAGAAAAGGGAACCAAATATTCATGGTTCAATTACCATATCAATGAAGATTTCAAGAGTTCAGTAATCTGGAACCTGCTGGGGTACATCAGAATTAAAGGCTAAGTTATTGCATCTTATACCACCTACCACAAAGAAAAACCTTTTCAGTATTTTTGAGGCAGCATGCACTTCCTGGGACGCATATACTAAGTGACTTGGACATTGCCAATTTTGAGTGAAGCTGAAAGAAAAGTAAGATTCTTTAACAGGTTCAAGCTGTGGTACAAGAGCACTTGACATGGACTGAATATCTATGTCCTCCCAGATTCATATGTGATTCTTATTTTTTGTATTAAATTCTTTTATTGATACATTGTAGGTATACAACACAATTGCATTTCTCATTGGGAATTGTACCTTTACATAATGCAACTTGGTTCTTATTTTTTCCCCATTCCTAGCCCTCCCTTCACACCCTCCACCCTTCCCTATTTACAAAGACTTTATTTCCATTTTTTCCATTTCTCATCATTTTTTCCTTTCCTTTCTTTCCGTTCCCCTGCCCCTCCCACTACCCCTACCCCTTTGGACCTTTTATTCCTATTTTACATTATCGATTATTCATTCCAATCATTGATACATTTTAGGTATACAATATAATGACATTCATCATTGGAAATTTGCACCTTTACATAGTCTCTCTTGGTTCTTATTTTTCACCCTTGCCCAGCCCTCCCTTCAACCCCTCCATTCCTCCCTATTTACAAAGATTTTGTTCCTATTTTTCCATTTTCTCATATTAATCCCATTCCCTTCTATCCTTTCCCCTAGCCCTCCCACTTTCTTCCCCTTTGCCCCTTTTCTTCCTATTTCACATTACTGATTATACATTTAGTCCTTATTTACACTTTCAGTTTCTCACACCAGAGAAACTATTTGGTATTTATACATGTGTGTCCTATTTATTTCACTTAAGAGTATTGCCGCAATGTGCATCCACTTAGCTATAAATGTCTTTAATTTCTCATTTTTTATGGCTGAGTAGTACTCCATTTTATAAAAAAAAACACCTTTTCTTTATCCAGTCTCCAGTTGATGGGCATTTGGGCTGTTTCCAAGTTTTAGCTATTACAAACTGTGCTGCTATGAACATGGGTGCACATATATCACTGTGGTATGATTCTTTTAATTCTTTGGGGAAGATCCCCAGCAGTGGAATAGCGGGCTCAAATGGGACTTCCAGTCCTAGTTCTTTGAAGTATCTCCATACTGATTTCCACAGTGCTTGCACCAGTCTACACTCCCATCAGCAGTGGAGCAGGGTTCCTCTTTCCCCACAGCCCCGCCAGCATTTGTTATTGGTTGATTTCATGGTAGCAGCCATTCTTTCTGGAGTGAAGTGGAATCTCAGCATTGTTTTCATTTGCATCTCTCAAATGACCAGTGATGTTGAACATTTTTTCATGTATTTATTTGCTATTTCTATTTCAACTGAAATACCTAGGAATCATCCTAATGAAAGAAATCAAAGACCTCTTCTCTGAAAACTATGGCACTCTGAAAAGAGAGATTGAAGATGATATCAGAAAATGGACAGACATCCCCTGCTCCTGGGTAAGGAGGATTAATATAGTGAAAATGGCCATAATTCCAAAACTGCTATATAGATTTAATGCAATTCCGATTGAGATCCCAGCAGCATACTTCATAGACCTCGAGAAAAAGATCCAAAAATTCATTTGGAACAAGGAGAGACCCAGAATAGCAAAAGCAATTCTAATTAACAGAGACATGGCAGGGGGTATCACAATCCCCAACCTGCAACTCTACTACAAAGCTACTGTGATAAAAACAGCATGGTACTGGCAAAGAAACAGACTTGAGGACCAGTGGAACAGATTAGAAGATGCAGAAACAACTCCAGACACATTCAGCCATCTCATGTTTGATAAAGGATCCAAACACCTTCACTGGAGGAAAGATAGCCTCTTTAATAAATGGTGCTGGAAAAATTGGGCTTCAACTTGCCAAAGATTAAAACTAGACCTATATCTCTCACCATGCACTAAACTAAAATGAAAATGGATTAAAGATCTAAATATTAAAATAGAAAGTCTGAACCAGTTGGAACAGAGGTTAGGTAGAACCCTTGAAGACATTGATGTAGGAAAAGATTTTATGAACAAAACCTCAGTTGCCCGTGAACTAGCACAAACAATCAACAAGTGGGATCTCTTCTTATTAAAAGGCTTCTGCACAGCAAGAGAAACCACCAGCAGTGTGAAGAGACAATGTGGGAAAAAATCTTCACCTGCTCTTCCTCAGACAAAGGTCTACTATTTCAAATCTATAAAGAACTTAAAAAGATCAGACCTCCCAAATTTAAAGACCCAATCCAAAAATGGGCATCTGAAATTAACAGTCATATGTAATTCTTAATCTCTGATGTGATAATATTAGAAAGTGGGGCCTTTGGGAGTCAGTTAGGTCATGAGGGTGCAGTTCTCATGAGAGAGATCCGTGACCTTCTAAAGAAGCCTGAGAGAGACTACTTGCCCCTTCCATCATATAATGACATAGAACTGTGTATGGACCAGAATGCAAACCCTATCCATACAAGGAATGTGCCAACTCTTTGATTTTGGTTTTATCCAGCATTCAAAACTGTAATGAATAAATTTATTTTTTTTAAGGCACACGTCTCTAAGGTACTTTGTTTTAGCTGCCCTAATGGGTTAAGACAGTACTACTTGGGCATTTTGATCCAGTATTCCAGTGGCATTCCTGGTATTTTGTGTAATGAAGAAAACACATGGAATCTCTGGTAAGCCCCAGTTTTTAAGCCAAAGTGGAAATGCTTAAGGTTCTGGAGTGTGGCTGTCATCTTCAGGAGAGATTTATTTAACAGTCTGAAACTAGTTCCTGGCAGGCTAGCAGGCCATGATAGGGGATTAGTTTGAACACCTGTTCATGGGGAGCTAAATTTTAATGGAAGCAGAATTTCTCATCATCATTATGTGGCTACTCTTACCCATCAAAATTATTTGATGGGTGGTCAGGCTCAGCAGGAATCCATTAGGCAAAAAACATTATGGATTTAGAATCAGGCTTGAGCAGACCAAAAGGAAAGGAAGTTACAAAGAGATGGTATGAACTTTCATATCTATCTCTGTAGCACTGATGTTTACCATTTTTCTAACACTCATGGCCTATAGGAATGAGAAGATCCTCTACAGCCACCTGACATATCCCATGCCCAGCTTAAGGAGAACCCATATGTTGATTATTGGAGGTCAAATGTACTGTAGGGTATCAACCTTGCGATCAAAGGACAACTAGACAGATGGTCTAAGAAAATCCTTCTCCTAAGCAAAACTGTAAGAGTACGCGTTGCATTATCTTCCTATTGTGGAACATGGGACCTAAGATAAGGGAGACTATATACTCCAAGGAAGGGTTTGATCACACAGGAGCATGAAAGGAGCAAGATTGAAAGATTGAAGAAATAAAGTTGTGCAGAAGAAGCTTACACACGCTAGAAATTATATAGAATCTTTTCTCACATCAGTGTCCACTGGTTAGGATCCACTACAGAGGAGACATCAGGCAGTTAGGTACACAGGAAAACCATTGAGTGTAAGTAAACTAATTTCTGTACAAATCTACACCTAGATGTTCACAATCTTCCCATAAAAGGAGAGACCACGTTGGCAGGGCTGGAGACTGGGTATGAGTCCAGCAATATGGTCAAGTGTGACACTGCTATAAGTCTGAGCAGTCAGCAGCAGAAACTGAGGCCGATGCCTAGAATAGGGATCAGTCTCAAAGGACATCCACCAGTCAAGTGATAAGAGCCTTTTTTGCTTAGAGTCTTTTCTCTTTGAGGAGGAAGTGTTTGTCCTTACTGAGAGACAAACATCATCTGGGATTGCAATTCTTTGCAGGTAATATACAGCCAACATCACTACACAAGAGCTCACACGCTAACAATTACATGGGATCTCACTTAATATTACATTAGACAAAGGAACCTGGTTTCTGTAGAATGTGGTGATTTATGAGCAATGCTTTAGTAGTAGTATATACTTTGACTCAACAGCCACAAGGAGGCAACAGAACAAGCCGTTTTCTGTTGAAAGAAAAACGTTTCGGTCTTGTTTTGTTTTTGCTTTTTTGTGTGTGTCCGGGATTTGAACTTGGGATCTCAAGCTTGTGAGGCAGGCGGCTGGACCACTGAGCTAAATCCCCAGCTCAAGAAGAGGCCCATTTGGATGACTTGTGTTTCTTTGTCTCTCAACTTTAGACTCTGCTTGACCAGGGATCCTGACTTTCATGGAAAACATGCTGGCACTAGGGGACTTAGCAGATGAGGCATAAATTTCAAAGTTATGACTGGTATCTCACCATGATGGCTCACTCATATGAATGGATTATTAGGCAGAGAATAGAGTTAGTGTACTGCCAGAGGAATTGCCCCAAATTTTCATAAGAAGACTTTTCCTTCATGGTGAGAACAGAAAGAAATGTATCTGGAATTTAGAAGATCCATCAAGTGACTGCTGGGACTTCTACATCCAGAAATAGCTGTATGTGCAACTGTGACCTAGACATAATAAGCAGGTGCAGAGACCTTGAGGAATAGCTTCATTGTGCCAGCAATATAAATTGGCAATGGAGTAGCTGAGTTTGGGGGTTATGCAGATTAAATGGAATGAAATGACAGGTATAATGTGTGGCTTTAGGATTAACTGAAGCAGTGGGGAATGTAATTTGATGTACTAACCTTCTCTGGTCAGGCTCTTCTCTCCTGTGCTTAGCTACCACCATTTAGAATGGTCAGTGGCACAACTGCATAAACTTACCCTGATGGTATTGGCTTTGAGCCCTGCAAAAGTGTCAGGACCATGGGCAGCTCTCCTTTACCTACCTCTCAGCATTGTGGAGGGAGTCACTGCTCTACTAGAAGGAAGACTCAGTTAATGTCCAGCGGGGCAGAGTAAGGATTTCCTATGTTGGCTGATAGTTATGTGAAGTGTTATATCAGTTTAAGGTATGTTTTTGATAAACATTTCACAGTATTTTATAATTACATTAAGTGATTTTTAAATGAGTCAAAGAATTAAAACTAGCAAAAAACATGCTCTTGTGGGTCTGAACTTTGTATTAACTATATCTTCATGTAATTCTTTTTGAATAGAAGATTCTAGGTAGCCCAAGTGATTTATTTTTAAAATAAATCATTTTAAAATTAGCCTTGGCAACTTATCTTCCATGGTGAATTTTCTAAAATCAAAACTTTGCTACTTTGGGCATGTGATTCACATTCTGTTTTATAAGCTTGAATCATTATGCTGGCTCTTCATAGAGTAAATTTTAGAAAATCAAATACCTTTCTGTGTCCATAAACCTCAATCAAAAACCAAAACAATTTATGCATCATCGACAATGTTTGGCTAACAGTGCATACAGGATAGATGTCTATTCCTAGAGAGATAATAAAGTTGCATAGCATCAAAGTGGAAAGTGGCTTAAAAATGAGTCCAGTGAGCAGAAGACCAATAGATAAAAGGAATATGGGGGGGAGGGAACAACAGATGTGACAAGAAGGGACTGAGAAACTGTATGAGGGGTACCATGAGCATCTTCTATTAGTTCCTATGTGTATGATATCTGATCTGTACTGTGAAATCTCTGTAGAGAAAATAACACACAGATTGGGCAAAATTTTACAGCTAAGTCCAGTCATTTTGGTGCCTATTTGCAGATATTCTAGGAGTTTATATTTAATGAAATGCTGTGAGATAAGCTTTGGAATCATGGAAATCAAGCCTTAAATATGATTTAACACTTGTGAATTTGATGAGAAAGTTCAGTGACACAACACAATTTTAAATACTAATTTTCAGTGGTTGAGGTTACACAGTATGTTTCACTGAATTATCAGTACATTGTAAATGACAATTTTATAAAACATGAATTATTTTATATACATTACAAATGTATAGTATGAATCTAGGGGTACATAATGAAACATTACACATAGAAACTATAAATTTTAATCTATAAGTACATAATTTTAACAATATGTAGATTTATTCTGGAGTATCTATATACTTTTCAACATAGGGAAAAAACATCAAATGTAATTTTATATCTCTATATAAACTATATATTATATAATGAATATATTATATATATGTCATCTATATTTCCCTGAAAATAAGATCTAACCAGAAAATAAAATTCAACTATAATTAATAGCTGCTTATTACCATGCTGATGACCAGTGTCATGCAGAAGATTATACCTCACTATTCTCTTGCTCAATGCCTACACTATAGTGGAAGGTAAGGCAAGGATGGACTGACTTGGACTGGTGTTTTTTATCTCTAGTTGCACCTTATTTTCAGGGAAATATGGTGTATATATAGTTTATATATATAGTTTACTTATCTTTGTAAAAGCATTTAAAAACATTCAACTTTGGGGTAATCAGAAATTTCCTACCAGAAAAAATCATATTTTGGCTTGATTTAAATCACCTTTATTATTGCTATTTAAAATACACTTAGCAATCATTAAAAAAATATATACATAGAACAGCAAGCTTTGTCAGTAATAGATTAATTTGAAAATGTCTTGATCCTGAAAATCACTTGTGAATTCTATCATTTTAGTGCTGGAAGAAATCTTTTGGCTATGGATATAACCATTTCCATGATTAAATATATTTCATAGAAACACATACTTCCAAATTCTGTATACATTGAAAAAATTTTTTGTCATAATCCTTAAAAGATGCTACATATAAAATATTCAAGTTATTATTTTAGAGGCAATCTGTGCCCTGTTTTAGAGTTCTACTTCACCCCACCTACAGGGGAACCCATGCTGCTTTCTGCTGTGAGTGTGGACCAGGGCAAGAGAAGGCCTCTAGCAAGTTATGTTTGCAGTGCCAGCTGCTCTACCACTCCATTAGTTGCAAGGATGTTCCATATGTCCATGGCGAATTGGAATGTTGTGTGGACCCTCTGGCAAGTGCAGATGCTCAAATCTCAGTACAGACTTCCATTTGAAGCAAATCTATATAGTCCTTTCAGATGACTATTTTCATTTTTGCAATAGTTTTTGGCTTACTCCTGGGCTTTGAGAAACTGCACACTTAGCCATGGGATATCAGGTGACTATGTGAGCAGAGCTTCTGTCATTAATCCTCTGTTGTTTGATCCCCTTAACCAAACATTCGGGTGTGTAGGGCAACAATCAATTCAACAGAATGGAAAAAGTGACTGAATTCAGGGAGGTCCTAAAGGTACAAATATGTTGCAAGAACAGGTGGCTCAGACTCTTTCAACATCAGTGGTGGGTTCATCATCTCTCCTCATTCCAGCCAAATCTGTGACCATCTGGGGTATCTTCATTACCAACTAACTAGGAAACACTAAGCCTGTGCTTGTTTTCCAGCTGGTCTCCATTAGATACTGGCTCCACCTGCATATGAGCAGCTGTAGTAACACAGAGCTGCTTACGGGTGAACAGAAAGGAATGCTAGTGTGAAGAAAAACCTCCTACAGGAAAGAGTTGTGAGCAGTGCATTTGGTTGTTCACTCTTTCTGTTGTCAAAATTGAATAGAGGCACAGTTTATACTAATTCATAGACTTTTGCTAATTATTTTACTAAGTGGTCAAGAACCTGAGAAGAACAAGACTGGAAGACTGGTGACAAGAAAATTTAGAAAAGAAATAGGTAACAAAATTTTCAAAAGGGGCATATAGTGTGAAGATATTTGTGCTACAGTGAATTCTCAGAAAAGGTACATTCATTGGAGAGGGGACTTAAAAATCACCCCAATATATCTTGGGTCTTGAATATTTCTCAGAGGGCCATGTTTTTAAGACCTAGTCCCTAGAGCAATGCTATTGGGAAGTAGGGAAAAACTGTAAAAAGGAGGGCACAGTGGGAGTTCTAAGTCATAGGGGCAGTGCTGTCGAAGGAGATAGGTGGACCTTGCTATTTCCTCCTCCTCATTCTGCTCCTGGCTGCTATGAAGTGAGCATTTTCCATCAACATGTGCTCCCACCAAGATGTACTACGACATCAGCACATTTCCAAAAGTAACAAGGGTGACCACCCATAGACTGAATGCCAGAAACTGTAAGCCAAAATAGATTTTTTCCTCTTTTTATTTTTAAGTTTGTTATCTCTGGTATTTTAAACCAGGGACAGAAAATTGACTAACACACACTCTTTAGTGATATCAGTTAGTCTCTTTGTCGAGTTAGTTTGATGCTTGATGAATGGATCCATGAACACAGCAAACTTGGTGGCAGGGATGGAGGGTATTCCTGGACTTCTCCCTGACACTGACCTGGATATTACTGAGTGCTTAATGTGCTATTAACTGAGGCTTTGATTCCCAAAATGGAAACATTCTCCAACCACACTAGCTTTATGCATGGTGGCAGGTGGATTACAATTACCTCTTTAATCAGAGAGAAGGAAAACGTTTTCCTACTGAAGTAAATATATGTTTTGGACATGGATTTTCCTTTCCAGCCCATGATATTTGCGTTAGCACCATCATCTGTGGACTCACAAAAAGCCAAGTTACACGTCACAGCCATTCCATGACCTGTCAGACCTCAGAACTCACTTCACAGGAAGAGAGACACAGCTAGACTCCTTTGTCTGAATCTCTGTGAAGAGATAAATAAAGTCAAGAAAAAGAATAAAAATCTGAGATCCTGGAGAAATGTGTGTGTGTGTGTGTGTGTGTGTGTGTGTGTGTGTGTGAAATAGAGACTCAGGCAGAGACAGAGTAACAGACATACAGACAGACAGAAAGAAAGAAATAGAAAGAGAGACAGGTACAAGGAAAAGGAAGTTAGTGGGGTGTCTGGAGTGTGCTGAGAAAGTAGAAGTCACTCAGAAATGAGTTTGGAAGAGAAGGCAGAAGCCAGATCATGTGGAAAATTTTAGATTTTGATAAAAGTTTGGATTTTACTATTCTGTGGCTTTACATGATTTTGTTCTTTATTTTATTTTAAGCCAACCCCACATCATTTATTGTTGTTGTTGTTCTGCCTCCACATCCTGTCATGATATAAAAACTTACAATTATTTAATCTAATATACTACCAAGATAAAGGCTGGCCATCCTCCCAAGAGATTCTATTCTAGGTAATCAGTGAATAATTTGACACACATGGTTCTCTTTCTTGGTATTTATGCAAAATCATCTGCCCCATACTCCTTAAAGGAAAGAAAAATTGGGGCTGGGGATTTAGCTCAGTGGTTCTGGCACCTGCCGCGCAATCTCAAGGTCCTGAGTTCGATCCCCGGTACCAAAAAAAAAAAAAAAAAAAAGGAAAGAAAACTCAATATAATAGTAGCTAAGCTAGAGGTATGTGTTTGAAAGAGACAAAGTATTTCTTAAATGTCTAGCGTTAAACTCACAAATACAAGGAATGTATGGCTTTCCTAGTATTTCACATATTTCACATTTCTTCTGAGACAATAAAGTTGCTCATAAATTATTTAAAGGAGTATATCTACATTATGCATAGACTCAGGTTCCATAGCTCAGTTAAACAGCAAGTAAATGCTAAAATTTGCAGCAATGTTCAGTGATTTCCAAATAACTTCATTCTGAGTAATGGTGGAGCACTTTGAGTCCAGTCAGGAGCAGAAGTCCCCATAGCGCTCCATACAAATGTTTGTAGTTTCCAGACACTTTCTCACATTTATGAGCACTATGTCCCTGGTAACTCTGATTTTTATGTATCTGAATATATTAACTTTACTATCATTCATTCTTCACAAGATACACATGTGCCCATTATTATGCTGAACTTCTCATAATTGGGGACACTGAGACACATGATTCTAGGTAATTAATTCAAGGTCACACAGATCAGAAGTAGATAGGCCATGATGCAAATCTAAGCAGTCTGGTTTTAGATTGTTTCCCATTTTTCCAGAGCCAGCAAAAAGAATGCAGATATACTTATGATTGTTTTCAAATATAGCTTCATTTTTTTTAGAGCAGAAGTAGTGACAGATGGCTTTACAATTTGAATGTTTGGTGATTTTATTGAAAACATCACTCAACTTGACAAAGATGTGAGAAGCAGCATAGTGGAAAAAAAGTGGACAGAAAATCTGATCCCTGAGATTTTACTGCAAGTCCTAAAAAAAACTACTGAATGTGGTTTTTCAGGAAACTATTGCATCCATTTTTTCTCTCAGACAAAAAGGAAGTACACTTCTTACTGAAAAAACCACAAAATCACTTTTATATACGTTTTATTTTTGATATTTTTATTTAAATATTTCCTTTCCGATTCCTCTCATGTTGACAGTTACATTTTAGAATAAAGATAATAGAGATGTAACATTAATCTACACATCCATGAAGTATAAACTTGGTGATTACTAAGAGTGTTAATGGCTAATTCATTAATCAGTTACAAGCAATTTAAGTTTATAGCACATCCAGATATTAATATGAGAATAAACTAAAGTGGATTAACTAATGGTCAACTTGTAACTCCCAGCTGAACTGAATCAGCATAGTCTGGCCGTGGAAAATCCACATGAGGACTGTTACCAATAGCTATAAAAGAGAACTGGAGGGGAAGATCATGGCCAGTTGAGGTTCTAGGAGAAGCTTCCTGCAGATGATTTTCCTGATGAGAACGAGGCTGTGTTCATTGGAGGAGGAGCTCAGGGCCTCGCTGCTGCTGGGAATGGCTGCCGTTTTCATCAGAGGAGCCCTGATCTTCACCATGAGCATCGCTCCCTGGCTCCAATGTGGATCCCACAGTTTGGTGGCATAAACCCTTCATCCCACCAGCATAGGTTTTCTGGCTGTCACAACTGGCCTTTGGGACTTGCAGGTGCAGATCCTCAATATGGACACACATGAGACATTGCTGTGGGCTCTAGGCCACTGGCTGGACTCATGGAGGACATTGACTTGGACTCTAAACCTTTAGCTGGTCTTGTGTGGGACATTGCTGGGATCCAGGCCCTCGGCTGGTTTCTTTGGGCCCCTAGTGTGTGGTTAGTCTCTTTCATTCCTTTGCATTTGACTCTTTGAGTAATTATCAGAAACTAATCCTATAAACTATGTGTCCTGTAGTAAATGTATTCTCTGACTATAACATAAACTAAAAGAGAAGTGGTTGGTGATAGAGAGGACAAGATAACTTCTGGTGAACCATACACAGTAGTTAAGGGTGTCTTGGGCCATTTGGCTTCACCTCTGCTCTCTCCTCCATCCCTCCGGGGTTTACTGCCTTTGGACTACCTACATACCTTCTCCAACACTGCAGCTGGCATTCTTAAAACACAGTTATCAGTTCCATATGCTTTGCTCTGCCTTGGTGGTATGCCTAAAATATGTCTAGCCATCCCTTAGTATCCCTGGGAGATTGATGGATAACAAAGTTCATAGTTGCTCAAGTCTCTTGTAAGAAATGGTATGAAAGTTACACGTAACTTTACACAAATCTCTACCATACTCTCTACCACACTTAATTCATCTTTAGATTACTCTGTAATAATACAACATCAATGTTATATAAATTTTTTATGCTGTATTGTTTAGGAAATTAGGAGAAAGAAAAGTCTATACATGTTCAGTGAATACACAAGTTTTATTTTAAATTTTCAAATTGTTTCAATCAATGAATGAATCCATGGAACCATCCTTGGATACAGAAGGTTGACTGTATTTCCTTTAGACAGTATGATATAGTGACACTCAGGATGTGACTGAGCTGGAGTGCATGAATTTCACACAAACACCTTGGGAGGTGTTTTGTATAGGACATTGTCATAATACTCCCTGTTATGGCTGTGTCTAGATGTCCCCTCAAAGCCTCCTGTGATCATAGGTGGGGCTTTTCAGAGATATCTGGATCTAGGGTGTGTGAATATAGATTAAGGATATGTGGTAGCTAAATTATGCTAAACCACTGATTGGTTTAGCGTAATTCCGTGGGTGGATAATGAGAAGGCCCACCCTGCCTATAGGTGGCACCAGCAAATAGGCTTGTGGCTTGGATGGAATATACAGGGACAGAAAGAAGGCAGGCTCACTGTTGCTGCTTTGCTGCTGTCTGCCTACCACACCTGTTTCTCCACTATGATGCCCCTCTGCCATGCCACCTTGCCTTGAAGCCAGCTGACCATGGACTGAAACCTGTACTATGAGCTGAAATAAACCTTTCCTCCTTTAACTTTGTGTGCTGGTTATTTTGTCTCAGCCATGCAAAAAAACTAAGATGCTCTCCATAGGGCCTGGGATTTAGCTCAGTGGTTTTGCTGCCTGCTGTGCAAGCACAAGGACCTGAGTTCGATCCCCAGTACCAAAAAAAAAAAAAAAAAAAAAAAAAAGATACTCTCCATAATATACCACGCATGTAGACATAAGTACACAGAGATTAATTTCCTGGAAATAAAATGTAGCATAGTCCAAGAATACAAGACATAATAATTCACCATTAAACAAGGAATCCACTGATCTCAACATTCCCAGTTTTTGCCTTTTGCCTGTGTGATCTTTGGCAAGTCATTCAAGTGCTCTGAAAGTCAATTCCTTTATTGCAAAAAGTTACACTTAGCACTATAAGTTTTACTATATTATTTTGAGGATAAAAATATATTAAAAACTATTTCAAAACAAGAAAGTGCTATAACATATTCATTAAAAACAAAAATCCCTCTCATTTTTCAATACAGAGAGATACTTATACTGATGACATTGATAGCTAGAGATTTAACCTACAAATAAATTTTGCAAAGTCAGAGTTTAACCCTGTCATTTGTAGAACAGGAGCACATCATATTAAACATGTTAGAAGGAATAATATGGATGTAGGATAAATAAATTATTTAATGTTAGCAAAAGCTACTCAGATCAATTCAAAATTACATATCTCTAAATCACTTATATAAGGGTTATTATCATAATAGTCTAAATTCCTACTCCATCACGTACCCTCTCTACCTACCACATTCCATTTTTATTATTAATGATAATATATTAAATCCAATGGAGGATACACATGAAACACAAATATACTCTGAGGACTATATGGCATTTTTGACAAAAATAGCCTTAAATAGTAGAACATAAAAAATAATGCTGAAGATACATGAAAAGAAGCACTTTTAACTAAAAAAAAAGGCTTCAAAAATCCTTATACTTAGTGTATGAAGTAGGTTGGTCTGGCCCTTCTTATCCACAAATGATTGGAGAGTGAATTTAGCAGGAAGAGGTAAATCTGACAGCTAGCATTAATTTTAGGTAAACCTAAGTAAGAACATTTTAACATTAACTCAGCATTTTCCTTCTTCAAATTATGATAGGTATTTAATATAATAGTGTACACTTGACAGAGATTTAACATGAAAGCTTTAAAAAGAGAAAATTTTATTTTAATATTAATAATAATCCATCTACCAAACAGTACAGTGTTTATCAAATTAGAGTTCCCCAAGTACAGTACTCTGACCTGAATTACTTGTTGCAGATACAAATTCCTAAGTCCTGTGCCCAGAAATTTTGTCCTAAAAACAAATTAAAAAATTTGGGGACCACAATTTAAAACATATTACTACGTATTTTCTGAACATGATGTTTATATTCACCTCAGGGAGTAGGTACCTGTACTTAAACTATCTTCCTTCCTTTTATTCCCCTTTATCACCCAGCACTTCTTCTTCTCTCAGTCTCTAAGTCCCCTCCCCCATTTTCATTATCATTATTATTATCATTACTATTATTATTACTATTATTAGCTCATGTTTACAACCTACAGTGATTACATTCAATGTGAGTAGTTGGTACATGAACATAACATATTTTACATCTTTTTATATCTACTTCCACTTCCCCATTCCCTCTACTCTGGGTCTCTTCGTTCCCTTCCCATTTGTGTAAGATATAACTCCATGCTTTCTTTTATAGACCTTTTATTTTGATCTTTATTTATTTGTATTTTGGATTACTCAATGAGAAAAAATATGTGATATTTAATCTCTTATGACTGATGTATTTCACTTAACATTATGTTTTCAAGGTGCATCGATTTTCCTACCTGTTTCAATTTTATCCTGCTTTATAGCTGAGAAGGATTCCATTATGTATAAATATCACATGGTATTTATCCATTCATTTGTTGATGGATATATAACCTACTCCAGGATTTAGCTATTATGAATTGTGCTGCTATATAAACATTCCCATGAATATATTGCTCTAATATGATGTCCTTGACTCTTTGAGGAAGATATCCAGGAAGAGAATAGCTGGGTCAAATGGAATTTCTATTTTTAGTTTTTTGAGGACTCTCCTTATTGTTTTCCATACTGGTTTTACTAGATTACATTGCTACCAACAACGTGTAGGGGTTCCTCCTTCTCCTGCATCCCTGTCACCATTTGTTATTGATTGATTTCTTGATAATAGCCATTCTTTCTGGAGTTAGATGAAATCTAGGTGTTGCGTTAATTTTAGTTTTATAATCACCAGAGATGTTGACGCTTTTCATGGATCTTTTGGCATTTATGCTTCTCTCTGAGATGTGTCTATTCATTTAAGTTGCCCATTTTTGGGCGATGTTTTTATTTGGGGGGCTAAGTTCTTTGAGTTCTTTATGTAGTCTAGATATTAGTCTTCTGTCAGAGGAATAGCTGGCAAATTTTTTTCCCATTCTGTAGGTTTTCTTTCCACTCTATTGGATGTTTCCTTTTCTGTGCAAAAACAAGCTTTATAATTTGATGTAATTCCATTTTCTGACTCTTAGTATTATTTCTTGTGCAACGGAGTTTTATTCAGAAAGTCTTTGTGTAAACCTATGGCTCCAAAAGTTTTGCCTGTTTTATCTTCCAGTAGGTTAAGTGTTTCTGCTTTAATATTTAGATCTCTGTTCCATTTTGATTTTGGTTTAGTACATGGTTAAATGTATGGATCTAGCTGCAATATTCTACATATAGATAGCCAATTTTCCCAGTACTATTTGCTAAAAAAGCTATTTATAATTCAAAGTGGTTTTGGATCCTTTGTCGAAGATCAAACATCTGAATATGTCTGGGGTAGTTTCTGTATCTTCTATTCTGATCCATTGATCGACATGTCTGTTTTTCTGTTAATACCATGCTGTTTTTATCTTTGTGACCTTTTAGTATAACTTGAAGTTGGATATTGCCATGCCTCCAGCTTTGTTCTTATTGTCTAGGATTGCTTTTGCTACTCTTGGGATGTTCTGATTCCATATGAGTTTTAAGATTGTTTTATCCAGTTCTGCAAGGAATTCTGTGGGTATTTTGATTGGGTTTGAAGTAAGTCTATATATGTATCAGTTTTGGAAGTGGGGCCATTTTGTTAATATTCATTCTGCCTATGTAGGAATAGGGGACACCTTTCCATTTTCTGATGTCCTCTTCAGTCTCCTTTTTCAGAATACTGTAGTTTTTTTATTGTAGAGGTCTTTAACTTTCTTCCTTATGTTAATTCTTAGGTATTTAAAATTTTTGATGGTATTGTGAATGCTATTTTCTTTCTAATTGCTCTCTCAGTGAATTCATTATTGGTGTACAGGAATGCTATTTAATGTGTGTGTTGATTTTGAATTCTGCTACATTGCTGAATTTAAGTCTTTTGATGCAATTTTTTTAGTTTCTGTGTGGATGATCATGTCATCTGAAATCAATGATAATTTGACTTCTCCTTTTCATATACATATCCCCTCTATCTCTTTCTCTTGCCTGATTGCTGTGGTTTATGTTTTGAGTACTATGTTGAACAGGAATGTTGGTAGTGGGCATCTTTCTCTTGTTCCTCATTTTAGAGGGGGAAACTTTCATATTTTTCCCGTTTAATATGGTGTTGCCCTTTGGTTTGTCATAAATGTTGTCACCTAAGTTCTAGTGTGGTGTGCTGGCATTCTAGTTTGTCTCCATAAAAGTTTTAATTTCTTCCTTGATTTATACTGTGACCCATTGGATGTTCAGGGGTGGGTTATTAAGTTTCCACTTGTGTATACATTTTCTGTAATTTTTTGTGCTTTATTTCTTGTTTAATTTCACAATAAATATGGAATGAATTTGATTCTTTTGTATTTTTCAACCAGATTGTGTGGACAAGTATGTGGTATATTTTGGAGAAATTCCATGTGCAGCTGAGAAGAACGTGTGTTCTGTTGTAGTAGGATAGAATACTCTGTAGGTATGTATTAAGTCCATTTGTTCAAAGGTATGGTTCAGCTGATATTTTTTGTTAATTTTTTTGTTCAATTTATGTCTTTTTATAAAAGTAGGGCATTGATACCCAAAAAGATTTTCTTTTATGTGCAGCAGTGTTTGTTTTATAAAGTTAGATGCTCCAGTATTTGTAACATATATATTTACAACTATTATCTCTTCCTGTTGGATTGTTCCTTTAACTAGTAAGTAGTGACCATTTTTGCCTCTTCTCATCAGTTTTAGCTTGATGTTTACTTTGTTTGAAAGCAAAATTGCTGTCTGTGTTCACTTTCAAGGTCCTGGTGCATGCAATATTGTTTTCCATTTTTTTATTTTTAGTCTTTAAATATGTTTCTGGATTAGATGAGTTTCTTGAGTGCAACAGACTGTTGGACTCTGCTTTTTACCTAGTCAACCAATCAATATCATTTAATTGGTGAGTTGAGGACATTAACATTGAGAGATATTGCTGAAAAGTATTTATTACTGTCATTGCATTCTTTTTCTATTGATGAATTTTTTCTTTACCTTTGTTGTTGTTGTTCATATGTCTCTTAAATTATTCTTTTTTCATAGAGTGTTCTTATTTTCAAACTGTTTTGAAAGAAAATTTTGCAGTGCATATTAATTGGATTGGAAGTTGTTTTCTGTTAGAGCTTGAAATATTTAAATATTTAACTTCAGGCTCTCCTAACCATTAAAGTTTGTGTTGAAGAGTCTGGTTTAATTTCAATGGATTTACTAGTATATGTTTTTTGTTTTTTTCCTTTTCTCTGGCAACTTGTAAGATTCTGTCTTTTATTTGGACATCTATTATTTTGACTAACATGGGTCTGAGGGAGTTTCTTTTTTCATCATGGTTGGTGTTCTGTAAGCCTTGCTTACTTGTATGTTGAAATCTTTCCTCATATTTGGAAAATACTCTATTATGATTTCTGTAAACAGTTTTTTCCATTCCATGTGTGCTGTCTTCTAGGGTCTCACTAACTCCAATTAGCCTTGGGTTGGTCTTCTTAACATCATCTGGTAATGATTGGATGTTCTTTTACCATTTTTAAAGCCTCTCTGATTAACTTGTCATAATTTACCATTTTGTTCATGATTTCTCAAAACTTGTTTTCAAATGTCTCCCTTTTATAAATTCTATACAATTTTTTTTTAATTTCTGGTATTTCTCTGTGATAACTTTTTGTAGAGTCTATATGTTTGCTAAATTTATCCTTCATAGTTTGAACTATTTTAGTCAGTTCTTTCAATGTTTCATTTATTTTTATCATATCTGCATTGGTCAGTTTATATGATAGTTCCATGAACTTTTAGGTCCTATACTCTTTGAATTTGTCAAGTGTCTTTACTTCTTTAATCAATTCATAAAATTATTCCACCCGGTATTTTCTTTCCTCTTCATCAATGCCCCCTGGATCTGCCTTGGTAGAGTTGGCGGACTATGGAGGCTTTTTGTTGCTTAGTTTTCCCTTTTTCCTCGTGTGTGTGTGTGTGTGTGTGTGTGTGTGTGTGTGTGTGTGTGTGTGTGTGTGTGTGTGTTGGTGCTGGGAGTTGAGGTCAAATAGAATGAGGAGAGATTGTAGATTATATGAGGATATTTTTAGTTATATTCTGCCTTCCAGTGATGTGTTCATGACTTTATTGATCCAAAGATAATCCTCATCCCACTGGCTATTTCATTTAAATGGTTTGGACCTGTCCTGGGAAGTTTCTTTTTACATCATAGTTAGTTTTGAGAAGAAAATTACTACTGGTTATAACAGCAGGCTATGTAGTACACTCCCATGCTGAGTGCTCCTTGGAGTAGAGGTGGGGCCAGTCTGGACCAAGTATGGCAGTGGGTGATGCTTTCCCTTTCCAGTGACCCAGGTGTTTGGTTTGATCTACACGTATCATCTTTCAGATTAATCTCCCTCTTCAGGGTGTAAGACTCTCTCCTGCTTCAGAGGGTTTGTGTTTTCAGTGAAACTTCTGTGAGTATCTTTTATGCAACTCCTCCTCTAGTCATCCATGTTGGATCTCCAGGAATTTGCATGTAAACAATACTTCTAGTGTGTTTCATGAAACAAAACTTGATAATTAATTGGCTCTGCTCTACTGTCTGCAAACACAAGTTCAAATACCAGTTCCTTCATTTTAGCTGTAGAAACTTAGGAAAATCATGTGACTGACCTCTTTAGGTATTGATGTCTTCATATGGAAAATGAAATACTTTCATGGAATTTGTATGGAGCTACATTCCCAGCCATTTTTAATTTGTTTTCTTATTATTTTGAGAGAGAGTTTCACTAATTTATCACATTAAGTTGCAAGAAAAGATGTATTATTCTTACAACTATAGTAAAATTTACCTGATAATGCTGGTAGTATTAATTTACCTGATAATGCTGTATCATATTGCCATTTATCTACCATGTAGTCAGTAAGTACATGAAATCATTATTTTTAATACACCTCTAGCTTTTACAATTAAGGTAAGTATTAAAGAAAATCAATTTAGTCTTTGTAAAAAACTAATATAATGCAAACTAATAATATATTAGATACCTTTATAGGAAACTTCTGAAATATACTGAAGGGAATTGACATAATTTCTGATAAAAGTTAGTGAAATTCCATTTAATTCAATTAAATTCCTTTGAATTAATTAAATATTCACACAAGTGTATGTTAGCCTGTGTAAAACTTTGTTTATTAATATTTTAAAGTAGATATTGAAATAAAATGTTATGGAGTTTCTTAAAATATTTTATTATAATTATGTGTGCTTTTTGCCATTTTTCTATCTGAATTTTATTGGCTTTTGGTACAATAATTATTCCAGGTAAGATTACTCATAACAAGAGCTAAATAAAATTTCCTCCATAGTATGCATAATGCTGGATATGCACAGACAGACAAATCTGTCCCTATGCTTGATTGAGGATAAAATCTTTCAACAGTCTCCTGGTTCCCATTGAAGTTAGAAAGGCAAAAAATCTATGCATGTATCAACAACATGATAATGCAATAATATATAGAAATGCTTTGAAATATTCCAAAACTCAAATGAATATAAGCTGTTGAGATCACTTCTACTGCTATGATCATTTGTAGTATTAACAGAGGTTATAGCCATATAATGCCCTCAGAATGGAATACAGAATGTTTTGATGAAAACATTGTCATTTGTTAAGATCCTGCTTTGAGCCTGGCCCACTGCTAGATACTTCATATGCATTGTGACATTTAATCTTCTCAATAGCTGAACGAGATTACTCACATACTCATTTCTAAACAAAGAGCATGAAACTTTACTTATTAAGTAGTTTTTCAGAGTGACAGAGCAGTGTCAAATTTGGTCAGTGACCAAATTTTTACCTTTCCCCAGGGAGCCTCTATGTGGCCTGACACAGAGCAAGACCTCACTAATAAAGATATACAACACAGGACAGGGTTTCTGTTGCTTCCATCCTATCTATCCACTTTTTGTCTGAAGCACACAAAAGATCCTTGTATTAGTCAAGGTTTTTCAGAAAAATGGGACCAACATGATATGAGTGTGCACCTTTTAGAAATTGACTCATACAGCTGCGGAGGTCATAAGTCCACACACTCTGCAGGTAAGCCAATGAGCTGGAGACTCAGGAAGAGTTGGTGCTGCAACTCCTGTAGCTAATATGGGATTTTATAGATGCGAGAGTATATTGGGTTTTTTTCTGGCTGGATGCAAATTGTAAATTGAACAATTGACAATACTGAACACTCCTGTTACTTCTATTATCCTTTATGGGGTTTAAAGTCTCAGATTCTAGAATTCTAGAACAAAATTAAAATAAATCAAAATAATGTTTAGGGCCAGGGATTTAGCTCAGTGTTTCCACTGCCTGCTTCGAAAGCGGAAGGACCCAAGTTTGATTCCCGGTTAAAAAAAAAAAAAAATGTTTAAAAAAATCTAATACAGACTGTGCTGTGGTAGTACCTTGAATTTATAAAGCACAAACTTTACAAAGAATTGTGGACACATTTTCCCTCAACTTACCTTGATGGCCTCTGTAAAGATAAAATGATGGAAGAATTAAATATTACAGTGCTAACCATTTGTCCAGGCACACAGTAATCACTCTGTATTAGCCACAAGTACTATTATGTTAGTAATATAATTTTGGGACATGGTTAGAAGTCATATTTTTGTTATTATAACCATACTCTCAAATAACTCATATCTAGCTCATTTTTTAAAATAATGGAAAATAAACTTAATGTATTTGGGGACTTGAGCTTTCCTTCATGCCTTAAATATAATTGCAGTTTCTTCTACTTTGGTCTTCTACGTTATCAGTTTATTTCTCATATTTTATTTTCAAAAGTGAATTATCACATGATCATAGAGCCTAAAAAACAAGAAATCATTTGGGTGGTCTTATTTCCAATGCCTTGTATTTTTTTTCTTATGGAAATTATGTTTGAATAATTTTTAAACAAGAGTTTAATACAAAACAGTTTTACTTGATTAAACCATCAGTTTTCTTAGAAAGCACACAGCTTCATCTTGTTGCACACAAAATTCATAAAGCAAATTTCCTACTTTTAGAGTTTTACCTATCTCTAATGTAGTGTGATTTTTATGTTAAATAACACAGGGGTGTGAAATGCCATGGGGGAGTGTATGAATATGCAAAACAAGTGGTTTGATGAGCTGAGTTTTAGGCTACATTATGCTATGTACATTAGCAATACTTCCATTTTTTCTAGTGTTCAAGAAAAATGATTTGCCTTCTTCCACCAGGTTTGCATGTTCCCATTGGACAGCTAGGGCAGCTCCATCACCTCTAGAACTTGAGGTGAGGTCAGTGGGGCAAAAGGACAGATGTGAGGGTTACAAGGAGTTTGCTGGATCAGCCTGGAATTGACAAAATCATTTCTGCTCACCTTCCTTTGGCCAGAACTGTTACATGTAACATATCTTATTACTATGCACCTAGAAAGAGAAAAAAGTGGGCTTAAGAAGAATGGAAGTTTTCTGACTGTACATTCATTCTGCCTTTAGAAAACTTTGCATGATAGACTCCACTGTTAATCGGTTATGCAAAGAGGACAGATTTCACCTTTCTTCCACTTATACACCTAGAGCCATTAAGCTGTCTTCATCCTAAAATGAAGTTCTATTACTTGTGTCAGCATATCTGCATATAGAGTAACTTTTAATCTTTCTACGTTAGACCGCGAAATCCATCCCTTACATTTGGCACATGTTCCCTGCTTCCTGTTTCCTCATTGTCAAATCCCCAAGAATGTCATTTCTCACCCTCTGGTTTATTTAGTCGGTGACATTTTTAACGAGAACTATACCATATGTGTGTTTTTTAATTAAAGGCTAAAGTTACAAGGAATGTTTAAAACAATGTACTATAAAATAAATCTCTCTGAATGTGAGTTGCTGTTAATGTCAGTTGTGATTCAGTTTGAAGGGTTATCTCTTTTCTTGTTTGAGTTGTATCTCCTATGGTAGAGAGCAGAATTTTGGATTAGCATAATGCCTGCCTGATCCCTAATGATTGTCTACAAATGCAGGTACTCATACTTTATAGTTAATGGTCTGAAAACTTGAACACTCTTCTATTACTGTAGTCACACTGGAAATTATTTATGAAGTTTTCTACTTTGTTATTTTATTTTATGAGTTCTGTGAAGATGAGAACTAAACCTCAGCATTTACTAAAAGAACTAAAAAATTTTCAGCCACATATAAAATAAGATTTTATGCAATGATATGTTATATAAAATATATATTATATGGTGTATAGTACATGCAAAACCTCTCATTTACCATCTGCATACAATTTGCTTGTCTGTTTATTCTCTGAATAGATTTAAGATCCACTTATTTATGATGGAGGCTCTTGGACGATGACACTGTCATCTCAGCATTGGCATTATTTAATCTAGTTTCAACACTCATGGATGCTCTATGATGCTCATGGAGGTACTATCTACCTGGAATTGTTTGGGTTTACCATCTTAGTAGCTGTTTGCACTACCTAAACCACTATTAGGACACTTTTGGAGACTTACTTCTATTACTAGATCATTTAGACGTGTTTTTACAAGCAATGTTGCAGTGTCTTTGTTTATGCAACTACTGAAAATGGTAGGCCAAAGATTTTTACCAAGAATTCTGATAGAACACAGAATTTTGCTTTTTAAATCATTAAAGATGAGTTTTATTGTACTTATATAGGGAAAGTAGCATGTCTTATCACCAAAAACATAATATATAATTTCCCAGTCTATAAATATTTTGAATTAAAGGGTTTATTATACTTGGTGCTGATGTATAGCCAAGCACATTTAAATACAAAGCCACTTAAATAACTAAGAAAAAATTATTCAAATAAATTTCACAACTAAACAATGAAATAATATGAAATTTGGGAGATAATTAAATCATTACTACACAATCAGAAAAAGGTCTTTATTAAAATACCTATGATTGTTTGTAACAGCTATTCAATCATATGGAAGCTCAGGAATGTAACTTCCATGCAAGTTAGCAAGTCTGTATACCAACTATGCCCACACCAACCATTTGTTTTCAAAACCAAACTATTAAATGGAATGATTGATTATATATATGGAAATAAGTACGATCACCCAAATGGGAATAAGCAGAAGATATTCATTCAGAGCAAGATGTGGTAATGGGGTCAGACACTCAATGGTAGCAAGGTAGTGGGGAAACCTTTGAGAAAAAGTGAGAGAGAGAGAGAGAGAAAGAGAGAGAGAGAGACTAATTTTAGGTTGAAGATGGTGGTGTGAGGAACCTGGAAGCATGCTGAAAAGAGGCAGAATATCTTGTATTTGTTTCTGGAGTCTGACTGACGATCTTTTTTTCAGTCCTATCTTGCAGTAAGGGCAAAAAATAGGGAAGCTGGCAGCCCTTACAGTTCTGAGCTGCTTGTTGCAGAACTGTAGCTTGGCTTTCTGGACAAATTGCTACAGAGTTTAGGTCAGAATTTTATTGTCATACATGGCCTGGCCAGTATCCATTTGTACATTAATTTTCTGATGGATGCTCTAATTATTCAATTTATATTAACTATATGCCAAATATATGCTATATTTTCCCAAAAATATTTTCTTTTCCCTTAAATTTTATGAAAAATCCTAACAAGCTAATATACACTGAAATATACTTCATTTCTCAGCAGTGTGTATTAAACATAGTCACCCAATGTCAGTGGGCTCTGAAAATGAATTACTTTTCTATTTTCCTCATGAACCAGTTGAGTAGATCATATGCCTCCTTAACAACACAATCACAGTTTCTCTCCAAATATTGTTGCTGTGTAGGGAACTGGGAAAGGGGACATTACCCAAACCCCTGTAGTGGGTCTTGGTCTCCTGTGAGCCATGATAGCACAAGGTGAATTAAAGAATAAAGACAGGAAAGGAGACTTAGAGAAGAAGCTGGGTTCTGGGCCTGTTCAATGTTGCTCTGAGCAGCAAAGACTAAGGTACACCGAACTTGCCACTATTTATTAGGTTCCTAGGGAGTAACAGATGACTCAGAGGGTAGAACGAACCCTAAATTGACATGGATCTTATAATTGGAGGAAGCTTCAGATGTCTTGGAGGGTGGCAGTAATCCTATAACCATGAGGATCTTATGCTGATAAGCTTATGTTGATTAGGATGGAAAGATGAGCAAAGACGTTCTTACAACAGTAGGTGGGATGAGTTAAACTGGTAAGTAATTTGTCCCTCCCCAGGTGAAACCTTTCTCTTACTACTCGGTTCTCAAGGAAGCTCAGTGTCACAGCATCACAGTAATATTGAGGTCTCAGCTATGACAGGTGGCATAAATGAAGTTATGTTTTGGCATATCATAGCTGGCCTATGGGCAAGAAGACCAGGCCTAAGCATAATTTAATTGTTAAATGATTTTCCCCAAAATTATATAGAATGGCTCAGAAAATTACTGTAGTCACTATTCTTATTCAAGTGGATTAGGTTACTCAAATTGTGTGTGTATGTTGTGTGTTTTTTTAATTATGTCATCACTGTGGTGTGGGTTGCATAACTGTAACTCTCCTTTCATTTTATTTTCATTAGTTAATCTACAGTTCCTAATTAGAATGAGTTCAAGATGTTTCCTCTTTTTACAATATAGACATTTATCACTATAATCTTCCTCACTAGTACCATTTTTGTTGCATTCTATACATTTCAGAATTTTGTGCTTTCATTTTCATTCATCTTGAAACTATTTCTAATTTCATTTTGATTTCTTCAATGTGAGAGTGTGTTATTTAATTTCCCCTTATTTTTTAACTTCCTCACTTTCCTTCTTTCCTTGCTTTATTGATTTATAAGTCTATTCCATTTTTATTGGTAAAGGTAATGTTCTTAACAGATAAAATATTTCACGCAACAACTAAAGAATACACATTTTTCTTAGCAGTTTATAAAAATTCTCCACAACTGATCTTATTTTAGGCCATGAGGAAAGACTTAGCAAATACCAAAATATGAAATATTCATTTTATCAGGACATAATATAATGAAACTAGAAATCACAGCAGAGAAACTAGAGAATATTTATAAACACATGAAAATTGAACAATTCACTTTTCATTAATCATCAGGGAATTCAAGAAATTAAAGAATTTAAAAGCTTTCTAAAATAAATAAACAAGGCAGTTCCAAGAATGAAATTTATAGCTATGAGTGCCTTCATCAAAAACTCAGGGAAGTCTTAAATAAATAACCTAATCATGCATCTCAAGGTCCTAGAAGACAGAAACAAACCAAAACCAAACCCAGTAAAAGGAAAGAAATAAAGATCAGAGCTAAAATTAATGCGATACATATTAAAAGAACAATTTGCAGATTAATAAAACTAAGAATTTGTTCTTTGAAAAGATAAAAAAAATATAAATCTTTACCAAATTAACCAAAAGAAAGATTCAAATCAATACAATTAGAGATTAAAAAGAGGACCACAAACACCATGGAGACCCAGAAGATTTTTAGGGACTACTTTGAAAACTGGTATTCTACTAAATTGGAGAACATAGAATAGATAGATAAATTTCTACACGTATAAACTACCAAAACTGAACCAAAAGGATAAAAGAACCCTAAAGAGATCAAATATAAAGCAACAAGATTGAAACAATGATAAAAATGCTTCCAACAAAGGAAAAACCAGGGCCAGACAGGTTTTAGGCTAAATTTTGTAAGACCTTTAAAGAGTACCAACACCAATGCTGCTCAAATTATCCCATGAAATAAAAAGGAAAGCAATGGTTCTAAACTCATGCTATGAGGCCAGTATCACCTTGATACCAAAGCTGGACAAGGACACAACAAAAAAGAAAACTATAGAACAATATCCTTGATGAACATACATGCGAAAATCCTTAGCAAAACGCTCGCAAATTGAATTACATACATTAAAATGATCATATGTCATATATTTCATTTCAAGGATGCAATGATAGTTTAATATATACAATTCAAAAAATGTAATACATACATAAATAGAATCCAGGAAAAAAAACACATGTGATCTTCTCAATTGATGTAGAAAAAGACTCCAACAAAATTCAGTGTAGCCTTATGTTAAAAGCCTTAAAGGATCTAGGTATGGAGGTGATCATATTTCATGATCATATATGACAAATCCACAGGCGATATCATTCTGAATGGAAAAACTGAAATTATTTCCTTTCAAGGCCGGGGATTTAGCTCAGTGGTTCCGCCGCCTGCCTCACAAGCGCAAGGTCCTGAGTTCAATCCCCGGTACAAACAAAACAAAACAAAACATTTCCTTTCAAATCAGAAACAAGGCAAGGATATCCACTGTGACCACTCTTATTCAATAACCTTTTTTTTTTTTTTTTTTTCTGCGATACTGAGGATCAAACTCTGGACCTTACACTTACGAGGCAGGCGTGGTGCTACTGAGCTAAATCCCAAGCCCAGAGAAATCCTATATTTATGATCAGTTTTTTCAATATAATTCTGAGGTTTTAGTTGGAGCAATTAGGGAAAAAAAGGAATATAATTAGGAAAGTAGGAATCAAATTATCCTTGTTTGCAGATATATTATACCCTATAGTTATAGTTATATATTATATCCTATAGTTAGAATATCCTAAACATTCTACCAAAGGAATTTTAGAGCTGGTAAATAAATTCAGCAGCACAGAAGAATATAAAATCAACATTAAAATAAGCAATAGCTTTACTATACACAAATAATGCCCTACCTGAGAAAGAAATCAAAAAAGTAACTTTATTCACAGTAGCTTCAAATAAAGTAAAATATCTGGGGATCAATCTAATGAAGGAGGTGAAAGACATCTTTAATGAAAACTTCAGAACACTTATGAAAGAAATTGAAGAAGACACTAAAGATAGAAGCATCTCCTGTGTTCATGAATTGACAAAATTAATATCATCACGATGTTATTATCTAAAGTTATTTATAGACTCAATATAATCCCCATAAAATACTAATGACATTCTTCACAGACCTAGAAAAAACAATCCTAAAATTCATATGGAAACACAAAAGACTCAGAACAGCCAAAGCAATCCTAAGGAAAAAAATCAACTTCTAATTACACTACAGTCATTTTTCTACAAATGTCTCAATTTATCCTTCTTTATGTCAGAGTAATACTCCATAGTGTATAATTAGCACATTTTCTTTTTTATCCATTCATCCATTAAAAGACATAAAGGTTGCTTCCAAGATTTAGATGTTATTAGTTGTGGTGCTATTTGTTAGAAAATGGATTCATTTTGAGACCTTAATGATAAGTGAAATAAATCAGACAGATATGATTAATTATCTCATTCTTTCATATGAGAAATCCAAAATATAAATAATTAGCAAAATAAAATAGTAGAAAAGAGGGACATAGATCTTTCAAAAAGCAAGAGGAAAAGAGATGGAGGGAGGAGATTGGAGGGGAGAGAAGAGAATAAAAAAATTAAGATGTAATATAGCAATTCCCCCATGAGAAATATAATTATTATGTGCTGCAAACATATATCAATAAAAATAAAAATTTAATAGGAATTATACGACTAGAAAGCCATAGTAACAAAAGAACTTGGTATGATTTAAATCATCTTAAATTTTGGAGACGTATTTTGTGACCTAACAGGCAATGTGAAGAAAGATTTTCTGAGTGCACGAGAAGAATGTGTGCCTTCCTGCTCTGGAGTAGAATTCTCTTTGTCTGTTGGATACATTTTGTCTTTATTATCCAAGTCTGCTGTTTTGTCACTGATTTTTCTGCTTGAATGTTCTATCTCTTGTTGAAATTAGTGCATTGAATTCTACTATTTTTATACTGGTGCTTATTTCTTCCTTCAAATGTGTTCATCTTTATATATCTATAATCTTAAATCTTACATATTTACATGCTCTGTTGTTGGGTGAATCTATATTCTGTCACTTCCATGGAGTGCTCTTGTTATCATTATATAATGACCTCATTTGTTTCTTAAGACTGTTATTCACCTAAAGACTATTTTGTATGGTATATTATAGCCAGTCCTGCACTTTTGGTTATCATTTGCATAGAGTGTATGTTTTCATACTTTCATTTTCAGTCAATGGTGAAAGTGATATTGATTCCAAAGTGAGTGTCAGGTAGACAGAATGTAGTTGGGTTCTGTTTCTTTATCTTTTTGATTAGAGAGCTTAATATTTGCTCTCTAATTTATAGTAATTACTGACAGGGCCGGGGATTTAGCTCAGTGGTGCCATGCCTGCCTTGCAAGCGCAAGGTCCAGAGATCAAACCCTGGTACCGAAAAAAATATATAGTAATTACTGATAGTTGAAAACTTACTATGGCCACTTTATTAATTATATTCTGCCCATTTTTAGTTTTCTCTTTTTTTCTCTGTCTTCCTTTGTAATTTGTTTATTCCACTTACATATTGGAGGTAGCTATCATAGCAAAACTCAGTAAAGCAGAAAAGATTTGACTTGGATCTTTAGTCTATCACTTGAGATTTCTCAGGAAAATTGTACTTATAAAGTGTAGATAACACTGGAGCTGCCATGTAGTTACAGTGCAAACATCTGTAATCTGCAGCGCACATAAGAAACCAACTTGTCGCAAGTGTACAGTTTGAATTCCAGATGATTTTCTACTTGACCAATGCTCATTTTATATTTTTCACAGTATCTATTAGATAATCAGAATTTTAGAATTTGGAATATCAACATTATACTTGGTAGAGAATTACTCAAAATTTACCTGGTACAAAGCTGAGATGAAAGATTAATGTAATAATGGCAGCTGGAATCAATTTGTGAATGGTATCTTGGGAAGACTATATTTACAAGACGAAATTATAGACTGTTGAAAAATGCAGTCTGAGCATTTAAAAACATCTTAAAGGCGATCTCTTTACTCTAAAATACTTCTCTAACATTGTTGAAGGGTGGCAGTTCAGAGAGACAGTGCTACACGAAATACAATATGAATTTTTAACACGGCAGAACATTTACTTCTGTGCCTACATTTAAGGATCTGCACAAGCATTGTGTAAGGATGTTTTGTTGTTTGACTGGAATGTGTTAGACAAGGTCAACATTTTAATATGATATGGAAAGTCATGGCTGGAATAGTTTTCCTTTTTTAAAAGATATATATCTCTCATCTTTTTACTATCGAGTTGAAATCCATCACTCAATTGGCAAAGATTTACTCCATGATTTAAAATAATTATTTTTTCTTCAATGTCAATCCATTAAAAGGTTAACAAATTAAATATCAATGCTTTATTACTTCATTTATTAGCATGTTAATGATTTGCAATAATTACATTTTTAGAGGAGATAGTATATATCTCATCTTGATCCTTTTCATCGCCCCCTTTTTCCTCCTCTCCTCACTTGTTCCTTCCACAACTCCCCTTTCCTATTTCCAAAATGTTCCCTATCTTGTTTCTTCCCAACTCTTCTTTATTTCTCTCTTTATAAAAAAAAGAATAAAGAGATCAGAGCCTTTGAAACAATCTTTTACATTGAGCAAACAATGTGACTACATAAGAAACTATAGAAATAAAAGCATCAACTGCCCATTCTGTGTGCTCATTGACACACTGTTGAAAGCAGTATTAGGTGAAAGGAAGAAAAGAGGAAAAAGATAATGAAATAGGTTGGTTCGTGTATGTGTGTAATACAAAAGAAAGTAAGAAGGATGGAGCATTGGGGAGGTTGTGAGAGGGGAAGTTAGAAAAGGTAAAGAAAGAAGGGAGTTTAAGGACATATGGCAACTGTACAGCAAGGATGAGAACAGTTTATGACTAAACCAAAGGCTAATTTACTTATCACTATGAAACAATCTTTAGCATCTGAAAACCTAGTGTATCTCTGTAAGATTCCTATGCTCTTACCGCACACAGCTACCACCACTCCAGCTCTTTCAAAAGGCAGTACTACATGGAAGAGAGAAAGATACAGAAAACTGAACATTCCTCCCAATCTGATTTACATTGCAGTCAGAATTTGAACTAAATGCTTTCTCCTTCAGTTCAAAAATGGAGGGATCCTATCTTGTAGTGCTAGTGTGTTTGTTGTGGGGTTTTTTTTTTTTCCGGGTTGGGGGGTGGGTAGTGAGCTCCAGTCTTCTGTAGTTGTGACTGGTTCCTGGGAGGCTGAGTATGTTAACCAGTACTTGAGCTGGTTCCTCACCAATGACTAGTAGCCTTGCCTACCAGAAAGTGAAAGTGTTCAGGTGGGATCCAGATAAACTATTGAAACTGTTTCTTCTCTCTGCTCCAGAGCTCTAACCAGAGTTTTTGTCTCTGCCTTATGACTGCGCACAACAGTACAGTTCTAGTGCTCAGTCTTCCACTGTTCTCTGGCATTTCCTTCCCTCTGTGATAACTCCCACAGAAGCTTACGTCTGCTCTTTCTGCACCACTCTGGATGAGTTTGCCATGTCAAACCTGTGCACACCACTGCTCTCCAGTTTTGTGTGCATTCTAGTCTTTCTGTCCACTCCTCTCCTTTCCCAAGCTGTCAACTCTTAACATTGACAACCGTACAGTTGCTTTAACAATAAATGCAAGCCCTAAATAAATTTTGCTCCTGGAGCAAAGACAGAATAATATCAGAGAACAACAACACAGTTATGGGCAGCCTTGCTCAGAACAGGCTGAGAAGAGCATAGAAGAGTTCAACAATTTATTTTCTCTTCTCTACTAGAGCAGGAGAAAAATCTGTCAGGGGTAGTATGATGTTATCCATGCAGTTTTGTATATTCTAGGACACGTCCTTGTTGTTTAATAAATAGTGTAAATGCCATCATTGAGATGGAAAACATAGAGCCACAGTACTAGAAAAATTCTATAATTCTACCAAGAAAAGTGCAAGCTTTGCCTTTGACTGTTCTCCTACAGATACTAATTCCTATCTTGTCATTTTCCTCATTACTGCTTCTGAAGTGCTGATACAGATATACTTATGAGATTAATTTACATCTTTCCATCTCCAAATTCTGTACTTTTAAACTTCAGACTCAATCACTTTCTAGACATTCTTTGGTCATTTCCCAAAGTTTTGTTTAAAATAGTTGCTTTAGGATATTTGAACAGATATCTGAAAGGAACAGGACTCGCTAGCTAGTGTAGTTCAGGTTCTGTTTCGCAAAGTGGGTAAATTAAGAAACAGTATCTTTAGAAAATATCATTTTTCCAACTTAACTGCTGAGTGTGCAGTGTTTTCAAATAGCATTAGCACAGGAGACTTGTCTTATATTCATAGGCCACACTGAGGTCAGATCTGAGACCACCATCATCTTTGCTCTAAAGACATGCAAATTCTACAATGATCAATTAATTATTTCACAGTGACATCTTTAATAATTCTAGTTTCAAATCTGTAGAAAGTTCTTCATGTCAGAAACTACCATGTAGTTATTTTTTCTAAGGACTAGCAACTCTACTTTCTTTCTCTCTGTGTGTGTCTCTGTCTCTGTCTCTTTCTCTGTCTGTCTGTCTATCTCTCTCCCTCTCTCATTTAAAGTTTGCATTTTCTCCACAGTACAGTAATTGTATTGTCTGGACCAGGATTTATTAAAGATCAATTTCCCAAGCCCCATTATCAGGTACAGGTTTCATTTAAGAAGCACTTGGTTTTATTGCACAGAAGCAATTGAAGTTGAACTTCAGTGGAAAGTGCCCCCTGGCATGACTAAGTGGCCAGGGCCCAGCCCCACCTGCTTCAGCTCTTCCAGGATAGAGAGCACTAGGTAAGAGTTTGGCCACTCCTTTGGAAAACAGAAGACATTTAGGAATAGGTTAAGACATCTCAAGTGTAATGTGTTTCTAATTGCTTATTCACTATTGTGATCACCTGTCAATTGTACATACAGGAAATAAATACACTTATTTGGAAAAGAGGGGGGCAGCTTTTGTAGTCAAGTGTTTATGTGTGGCACTGGGAATATGTCATATTTGGTTACATAAGCTATCAACAGAATTGTCCATCGCCTGGGGAGGGTTTGGGGCATGGGGTCCTAGGAGCTGGGTAACATATTGCTAATATGTTGGCTAACATATTGCTAATAGAAATTCCTGTTCAGTGAAGGAGACCCTGACATCAAAGCAGAGTTTCTTCTTATAGAAAGAAAATGGAGAAAAATGAAAATTCAATACACTGACCCTTGAACTCCGGGACCTTCCTGAGTTTCTTTGGCTGCTCTGGATGCTGTTTTTTCTACTGACTACTTCTTGTCCTTGGTGAAGGCCTCTGAGGACTTCTCTCATGGCTTGCTGTCTTTTTGGTCTGTGCTAGAGGATTTTTCAGGCTTCTCTGTCTTGGGCTTAACCACCCTGACATACGAACTACTTAGGTTATGACAGGAATTTTAGTTTTAACTTACGATCAAAGTCTTGATACAACCTGAATGTCAGCCACTTGCGCTTCCAGATGGTCTCAGATACAGATTTAACCCTTAAAGAGTTCTGGAAGCAGCATTACAACATACTTTCCTGCATGGGATAAATTGAGAAATCCAAGGCCGATGTTTCTCTAAGGGCACTGAGATCTCTCAAATACAGGAGAGAGACTTTGAAGGCTGTGTAGAGGAGCCTGAGCCTTCATTGATCAATTTGAGTTACACCCAGCCCTTGGGAACAAATTGAGGCTTTAAGTCAAGGGTCCACTGTATATACTTCAACTTATTACTCAAAGCCGGTAATAAAAGCAGGCCTATCGCTTGATTCAAAAGTAAACAGGTTTCATTTATTCATTTATTCCACAAATGATTCTATTCCAAACAAAATGGTTCTTTTCAAATACCTCATAAAATATTTTTCTTTGAGTTTGCAATATAAATATCATACCCAAGGAAGCATAACATTAAAAAGTATATATATATATATATATATATATATATATATATATATAGAGCTATGCATGCTCATAATATTCAAGTTATCTATTTAAATGAAATTACCACAAAAGTGATAGAACTCTAAGTGCTAAAATGTGGGTTGTTGATATAATAATAGTGGCCCATGAGGAAATGAGTGTTTGGTGGTTGCTTTCATTTTGTTTCCTAAGGATCATGTTTATACTTCATAGTTTACAGTCATTTCTTCCTTTTTACTCTGAAGCCACTGAGCAAATATAAGCTGGAACATGAACACCTAAGGCAGCAATGGATTCAGCTTATAATCTCCTTGTCAAATATCTTTTCCCAATTGGATAGATGGAGTTAGGTGGAGATACTGCTAGAAGAATTTTACTTGTGTACAGAAGGTTTTATTCGTTATCATGGGCCAAAGATAAGGACAGGATTGATTATACTTCTCAAAGCTTTCATTGAGTATCTACAATTTACAAGACCTTTTGAGGAAAATGTGCCATAGATCTCTAAAAAAATGGCAAAATTCAGAAAATTGCTTTTTAAAGAATCTATGGTTTGTTTAGCATGTGCCTATTTTACTTTTAGAAAATTATTTTCATTTCCACTCTAGAGCTAATGTAATGTAGATGAAATCTAATTGAAAGAAAGATTTTCTGGGCTTCAGAAAATAAACTATATAATTAAAAGCATTAACATGAAAACTACTTGTACTTTATATTTTATTTTAGCTGTTAATGAATCTTAGCTGACAAAATACCTTTATTTCTTATAAAAACACAAATAAAGCAAATTGTAAAAGGACTAAGTTTTTGAGAGAGAACCTTCTAGCCAATGTACAATACGTTTGAACCTACAGTCACTATGTACTTATAAAAGTGAATCTTCATTTTTAGGAGAGAAATAATTAATGTCTTCAAAGTTTTTCAATAGTTTAACTACTTAACCAAAAGATATAAGAAATTAGAGTATATTTTTGATGTTGATGAAAACAAATGAAAAGCCACATTAACTTGTCTTTATGTATATGTATTTCCAGATGCTACTGTGAAAAGTCAGCATATATAATAGAGAGAAAATGGAAAGTCAAACAGCAGTCTGGCCTCTGTACTGATGTTGACGTTTCTTTGGTAAAGTCAGTACAGCACATGATGTTTAGCACATAATGTGGCAATGGCTTCATAAGGACCTCTAGTCCTTCCTCATGGCCACTGTTGGAGGCATGTGTCTCTCATTCACATCTGATCAAAGACATCCACTTAATTATGGCTTTGTACACTTCAAACGAGATTCCCTTTCCCATGAGCACCTTCCTTTTTTCTATCGCTTCTGGAACTGTCCTCACAATGCTGCTTTCCTCCTTCCTCTAAACTAATTATCAAAAATTTTCCCAGCATGTAGATATTTCTCAATCTACTGATTATTCAAATTCTAAGTTAAAAACTTCTTTGGGCATGGTTCTGTCTTCTAAATATACTTCTCTTGGCGCTTCTCAGAGTAAACTCTCCCTCAAAATTGTCTGTCTCCTGCAGTATGTGATTCTTAATTCTAAGACATCACTACGTAACTGAAAATTTTTTCCCCTTGGACATGAACTTAAATTCTCTAAGCTAGTTTGTAGCAAATTAACAACAAAAAGAAAACAAATGAACAAAAATAACTTTCCCACAATAAAACAAAGTAAAATTTATAATAATAATCCTTAAACTGGTCCAGTATAATACAAAGTGTTTTGTAATCTATGGTTATGAAACAGATGTATCCCAAATTTAGTAGGCCTAATCAACACATCTTTTAATTTTGCAGATTTGACAGGCATTTCGTCTGCTTTGTGTTGATTGACTACATCATTGGCATGACTAAGAAGACCAAAATGACTACCTCAAATGACTACAGGCTGGAGGTCATTTGGGGACCTTTCCATGTGGCTGCTTGGACTTCCTCACAGCTCAGAGGTAAGTTCTAAAAAGGAGGATACCAAGCGTAAGGAAGCTCATTCTGCCAATCATCATGTGACTCAGGCTCAGAGTGTTTGAAAGCCACTTTTGCAGTATTTTATTTGTCCAAGAAATCTTAGAACCAACACATATGCAGGAAGTGGAGGAGGCTTCATCTTTTAAAGATGAAACTGTGTTAATACATGCAGGGAAGGAGCAAATGATAACAGTCATATTTGGAGACTACATCCCAACATAGCCTGCAAAAACATAGCTTTCCATATGACCACTTGAAGAAGATATTGGTAACCTAAATGATCCCACAATTTCCTTTAGAATGTAAAATAAACTTCAAAAGGACTCTGACTCATGGTAACATGACAAGGTAACATCACTCATTCTAGTTTCACTAAACAAGCCTAGCCAAGAAATGAATTTCCTTGGAGAATTAAAATATTTGTTCTACCACAAAATATAAAGCAAAAATAGCATTCGCTGACTATCTCTTTCTTCTAATGAGGAGTTTATCTGTGCAATTCTTGAGTTGTGAAGTGCATTCTAATCAATTGATTTTAAATATTCTACAGACAGAACCAAGAAGAATATACTTCTTTGCTTATTATAATCAATTCCTTGTTGTAAATGATTTAAAATAAAATGTTGGCTAACAATGCTTGTAAATATGGCAGCATCCACAGTTGAAATGGTAACAGAGATATTTGAGAAAATCTTTTTATATCAAATTAAGTTTTAATTGAAATATTTTTGTTAAGATTAAACATATATCTTTACAGGTTGCAGTTTAAGAGTCACCTGCACAAACTCCAGTTAGCAAATCTCATATTTGTTTAGGAAATAAAAGATTTTTATTTAAGCTCTCTGAACCCTTTTTCCTCTAGCTGATTTTTTTGTGGAAATTACTCCTATATCTCAGAGTGGTTTAGTAGGAAAAATTAGTACTATTTTAACTAAATGTATAAACCTTGGACTCAGTATATAAATTTAAAAGAAATATTAGGTTAATGAAATCAAAATTAATGGTTGCATGCCTTCATACAAGACTTAGGTGATTAAAAAATATTGACAAATGCTCTCAAGTAATTACATTCTTGTGAATTTAAAAAGTGTGGACAATGTCTGGCTCTACTGATCTTCCTTGGGAAACTCATCAGCAAGCTGAGTGGAACAGGATGAATATAGTGTGTGCGGAGGAACTAACACACATGAAGCTGATGAACTAGAGCTGAGCCCAAACATTTCAAGTGCTGATGAAGCCTTGAAATCACAGGATCAGTATATTTTTACTGTATAAAACATAATAGATATTTTATATTTATATAAAAATATTTATATTTTTATTTTATATAATAATTATATATATCATCCTCTTTAACCTCTACTATAATCAAGTTTCATATTAATCTTTTAAAAGCAAGATACATAGCTATAGCACTGTATGTATGACATGGACACATAAGCATATTCTGCCATAGTGAGTACAAATAATATCAGCAAGCATCTATTCACCAACACTAATGATTCCACATTATTATTGCCAACATCTTGCAATAACTTTTAACCTCATTTCCAATAATGTTTGTTATAAGATGACAGAATATGTTGCAGGCCACTAATTTTCTCAGTGTGACTGTACAGGCAACATTTATAATAGATCTTGTAAACAACATTTAGAAAATTTAATATTTTATATAATAAACATATAAAGGCCCTGTTGCATGGTAAAAAATACTGAGTATTTAATATATGAACATGGCTCCTGACACTTCTCTCTTCAATCACAGAGTAAAAAACCAAATTCAGGTAAATTTTAATAGATTTTAATTATCAGTTGTATTAAAATAATTATAGATGGAATATTTATTATTTCAGGATAGGAAATAAGTATGCTCATATTTCTTTTTCATATTCATGTTAGTGTTTCATTATCTGTATTCTACCAGTCAGCCAGCAGGACACATTATCTTCCTCAGTGTTTTCTTATGCCTACATTGAATTGTTTTTAAAAAAAACTGAGGACTTGCTCAATCTAAAAGGGACAAATACAGTTTTACTAGCAGTAATGGTGCTTTCTTAGTCAAACATTTCTCATTTCTGAGACAAAACACTTGACACCCACAAGTTAAGGGAGGAAAGGTTTACTTAGCTCAGTTTATAGTGATTTCAGTCCACAATTGGCTAGCTCCAAGGCAGGGTGGCATGGCAGACAGACATGGCAGAGGAGAAACAGTTCATGATGGACAGAAGGTAGCAGAGCATGGAAAGGACCTTAGCAGCTTCTTTCTGTCCCCTTTATATTCTATCTAAGCTACTGAGATTAGTACAGTGCCAAAATATTCAGTGGACTGATTTAATAATCATGTACCCTTAATCATAACGTGAATCAATCACCCACACTAGATTCACCCACCTCTGAAAAACCCCTAAGTATGACTGCAGGAGGCTTTGGGAGGACATCTAGATATAAGCCATAACAAGTGCCTGATATCCGATTCCAGTACCCACAGTGAACACGTCAGACAGCAGGAGTTGGCTCCTCCATAAGCCTCTAGTGCTGGTCTGCAGTGTTTTGTCAAGATATTGTTTGCAGCCCAGGGTTCAGGCTAATTGCCTGGTGCCCACATGATAAGCTCCTTACATTACACTGACATATGCACAAGTCACTGTATTGATGGGTCCTTGACACATTATCATATGTCTCAGAGCACATCTCCCCTCTTTTCCTCCTCCTTCTGCTTCTCTTTCCTCATCCTTAAGCTTAGCTTCAGTATTTAACTCTCAAGTTCCTTCCACAGGAAAATACACAATCCAGAATGGTATGTGTCTTAATCTCCTTAGATTTTATAATAAAATAGTAAATACTGAGTGGTTTATAAACAAAAGAAATTTACTTCTCACAGTGCTGACATCTGGCAAGTGTAAGGACAAGACACCAACAGGGTCTGTCTGGAGAGGCTGCTTTTTAGTTTAGAGCTGTTTTCCTTTCACTGTGTTCTTAGATGGTGGAAGAGATGAGGGTCTCTCAGAATCTGTCTTATGATGGCCTTGACACCACTCATGAGAGCTCCATACAATGACCAAATCATCTCTTGTATTATTCACCTTTTTAATTGATAGGAAACCTATAATTTAAAGGAAGAGCTGCTTAATTTGGCTTATGGTTTCAGGGTATGCAGTATATGGTCAGCAGACTCCAGGTCAAAAACATCATGGGAGAAGGGAATGGAGAAACAAAATTGCTTATTTCATGGTGATTAGGAAGCAGAGCATGGGAACAGCACCAGAAAGGAAGGACTAAAGGGCTGGAAATAAACCTCAAAATCACATCTCCATTGCCCATGCAGACACACACCAGAATTGTTCTCCTCCAATCTACTGGCATGGATCCAAAGAAAATCAAGTAGACACTACACATTAACCATTACATCTCCCAATGACCCCAACTTCTAAAAACAATAGTCCAGGTCTAGGATTTCAACATTGAAATTTGGGGAAAACATAAACATTCAGACTACAACAGTTGATGATGGAGGAGAGCTCATCTGAAACATACCCTCACATTTCCCAGAAAGCTTGAAACTCTATATCAAAGACTATGTGTGACTCAAACTAAGTGCAGCCATGCACAAAATTGTCTTGCCACTCTTGACAGCAGGCACTGCTTCTCCACATGTATACAGCCGCAGGAAAAATGAAACAATCTCTGCTTCTCAAAAATTCAGGAGCATTTGACTTAAAGACTTCTCACAGCTTCTCCCACAGGAAGAAAATGTCAGCAATATTTAAATAAGAGTCTGACTTTCATGTATAAATAAATATATATATATATAGTTTTTTATATATAGTTTATATTATAGTTTCATATAGTATATCTATATATATAGGGTTTTTTTAATCAGTTTTCTTATTTCTAATCCCAAACTCATGCCTTTTGAATTTAATATTTCCTTGGATAAAATCACATTCCTAATACTCACTTTTGGGGAACATTGAATCTAAACTTCAGTGTCCTCTTTAGTGAGCAGTTGGGGATGTTACTATCCTGTTTAATTTTAACTAAATATACCACTTTTCATCCCTAAAGTAATTACCTGAATTAATATTACACTCTTGCAAGCGCCTGCTGACATACATACATTGTCATGTACAAGCACCCTGTCCTCTGTGGGCTCAGCTCCTGGACAGTCAGACTGTGCAAACAGTCTGTAAACAGCAAGACATGGAAATACTCGATCAACTGCCAGATCAGGGTCACGGAATATTTAAGAATGTTGAATGTGTGGCAATTTGTGAATTAAACTAATTATTTGAACTTCTGCACTGTTGGTTAGTGATATTTTTGGAATGAGCTAATCTGAAGCTTGAATGTGTTTTTAAATTCCAAATATGGAGAAAGACCTAACTTTTATTTTATTTTCTATTAATTTTTAATTTTTATAGAAATTGATAGATAAAATTATATGATTTTTAAAAATTTTTAAATTAATTTTATTGGTACAATTTAGATATACATAATGATCACACTCATCATCAGGAATTTGCACCTGTCCCTGAAATCTTGGTTCCTCTTTTCCCCCATTCCCCGCACCTCCCTTCAAACCCTCTTCCCCTCCTGTATGAATTTATTGTGTATATAATATGATGTCTGATGTTTTCAAGTGTGTACACCTTGTAGTGTGGTTAAATGCAGCTAATTAACAAATGTATTACCTCACATAGTTATCATTTTGTGATGAAAGTACTTGACCTCCATTTTGTATTCTTCTAGAATATGATCTAGTTTCATTACATGTTGCCACCTTGCTGTACCTAGATCCAGGTCTTATTCTCCTGTCTAATTATAATTTTGTGCCTTTTGACCAATATCTGTCCCTTTTCCTCTCCCATAACTGGCCTGGCCTTTGGTACTCACCATTCCCCTCTTTACTTTAATGAGAACACCTGTTTAACATTTCACATAGGTAGTATTGTCTTTAGATCATGCAGTCTTTGTCTTTAGATGCCTGGATTATTTCATTTATCATAGAAATTATATAACGGCTTTCCAGAAAGATTTCAAAAATACAGTTTTTAGATAAAAAAAGAGGATATTTGCAAGCAATCTTTTGTCATACTGTTTATGTAAGCTGTTTATGTGTGAAAAATCATTCTATTCACAGCCAAACATGGATTCTACTTTATAGTATAGAAGTGTAGCTATTTTGCTATCATGATATTGAAGAGTAAGTTGTTGTCATGTTCAAAGTATACTTATTTTCTTACATAAGCCAGGAGATCAAGAAACACTTCATTTGAAAGTGAAAGAGAAATTGTTGAAATGCAGACAAAGGGTACTGTGCTGGCAGAGTTGACATGGTTATGTTGACAATTCATATAAATCAAAAGTGGCCTTTTAAAAAGCCCATTACAAATTTTAAAAGGAATTTAAAGTGTATCCTGAAATCAGGACCTAATTTATAATTGATGGATTCTACATTTTTCACTTATAAATATGCCACACACATGAATCAATATTTTTAAATATTTAGATACAGATTGTTATTTTCATTTTTTACTCAAATCCACTCAAAATACAATCAGCACACTTTTATTTTGGATTCCAGTTAAACACTTTTAATAATGTTCTTGGCTAAAGCAATGAATTATGGCTGATTATATTTTGATATTTTAAAAAATATATTCAGTTTAACATCATTGAAAACATTCATAAGTTTATTATTCACTACCCAAAATTTTATTTGCTTGAAGAGAGAAATACATATTTGCAAGTTACATAGAAAAATTAGAAAATAAAGATACAGTAATACCTCAGTTTACAAAGCTTCTGTTTCCAAACAATTCGATTCTTTTTTTTTTTTTTTTTTTTGGCATCAGGAATCAAACTCAGGACATTGAGCTTTCGAGGCAGGCGCAGTGCCACTGAGCTAAATCCCTGGGCCTCGATTCTTAAACAACAGTGTTGAACAGTATTTGGCTTCCGTTCACAAACTCCACATCAAATGACAAACACAACCGCAGCCATCTTCCCCACACAAACACAACAAACCCATCTTTCCCAAAATTGTAAAATAAATTACGTTCATGAACCAAGGTACCAATGTATTGTAATATTTTTTAGTATGTGAAAATAGTTGCTGACTTGCAATCTTTGCTTTCCTGTTTTGATGTGAACAATTTGCATTAGGATATCTTTATTTCATTTTTCAAAAGTGTCCAAATTTTAATCAATCACTTTTTAAAATTACGTACAGCATACTTCTTTTAATATTATCAGTTCATTCAGGGCAAATACATCTACCAGCATTGAAGAATCAGAAGAACTGTAAGTCAACCAAATAAAACAATAATAGCAAAACGAAGTCACTTTCCTATCTTCCTGTGATTTCTGCAAATTTTCTTTAGGACTTTGATTGTTGTGACCATGGGATTATCTTGGTGATACTGTCTCTCACCATGTCCATCATACTGTACTGTGTGCTACAAAATATATTCATGGAAGGATTGTGATTATTTCAGAGAAAGGATGTGAGTGAGAAGCAATACAGTGAGTACGAAGCATTTCTTCTGCATGGAAATAGAGAAATAAGAGAGAAGTGAGAAAAGAGCATCTTAATGAAAAACTCTACTTCATTTTCAATTTATACCAATGTTGGCTAATGTGTTATCTCTGATTATTTTATGTTAGATTATTATTGCAAATGGTTATACTTTTCTTACTTGGTAGTTTATTGCTTTAATTAATCTATGAAAAAGAGACTAGTTTGAAAAGTAATAATGCCATTAATATGATGTAAGATGTAGAACTTTGTCAGAATTTTAAATCAGAAGACATAAATGATATATGAAGATTTACATGAAGCTCACATAGCAAAATCACTCTCCCAAAACTGTGAGACCATATAAAAAACATAAAAATCAAAGATATGATTTATAAGCCAAAACTTGTTTGTACTTTCCAAAACACTTAAGGCATCATTATAGATAATAGAAAATTGAAAGAAAATAATTCATCCATTCCATTATATTTACATATAAACCTGATCATAATAGAAAAGAACTGAATGAAATATTACAGCTCCTCAACTTAAGATATAATAGAAAAAATTAAACATAATATTTAGATTATCTCGACATTGCATTGACTAAGGATAATTTAGGTCAGGAAACAACAAAATACATAACTGCCATTTCTTTCTAGGTCTATGCACATAGATCCTGCTGAAGAGATGATAACATAGTGAACAGAGACACCTACGATACCATTAAGTGCTTGAAAATTCCATTAATAAAATTCCTGGTAATAATACTGATATGGTTTGCATGAGTGATCCCATCCTGGGCAAGGTCTATGTGTTAAAGCCTGGTCTTTAGTCAGGCAGTAAATCTTTAAATAAATTGAGGGGTGTACCCTCAAAGGGGATTGAGGGACTGTGGCCTTTAGTCGCTTTCTCTTTTGCTTTTTTTTCCCTGCTCATGAAGTAATTGGAATACTCATCATGAAATACTGACCTCCCCAGATGCCCAAAGTGATGGGGTCACATGACCTTGGACTGCGATCTCGAGAACTGTGAGCCAAACCTTTCCTCTGTATAACTTAGTTGCTTCATGTATTTCTAGTAATGCCCAGGGGACTAAGAACAAATAATGTTTCATATTTATCTTGTTCCATGCACTGAAGTTTCAGGAAATGTCATATGTAATAACATGATAATCTTTATCAATATTTTAGAAATAGCAAAGACTATTATTGTTACCACTAGTGCAATTTTGAGGATAAAATATATGAAACTATGATTAAGTTAATTGAACATGACCTCTAATGTTTCCCTTTGAGGACTAACTAAATTAGTTACCCAGATTGAACATCTCAGTCAAAAACAGTGAAGCATTTTCCTTCCTCTTGCCAAGAACTTTGTTGTTTCCTCACTCGCATTAGCAGAGAATATTAAGAAGCAAACAAGAAACTAATATTAGAAGATTTTAATGTTCCCAAAAGACTAAAAGGAATAATTTCTGGGGCCCAACAGGACTTAATATTCTTGGCAATTAATGATAACAAAAGAATGCATATATAATTCCATGCATCAATGCATGCTTTCATATAGAAACCCAGTGATATTCTAAAGTTAAAATTATTATGCAATTTTATTTTTTTAACTCTTGTGTGAGGAATTGACCAAAATTAATTTGAAAGAACCCCTTTTTCTACTTATCCATTATCCTTTTGGATGTTAAACTGGCTGCTATTTTGTCCTGACTTTAGTGACTGAACTCCTCTTATGTTAGATGTAGCATAAAAATAAAGATAAATAATAGATTCCTCAGGAAATTACATGACATTTCAGATAACTTGAATAATTATCCTTCTTTTAGTGTATGAATATTTATATGTAACAGTTAATATAACAATCATTCTTGTTCTTGGACTGCAAGTTTTTATGTAGTCTTCATCAGTATTTGGGGAAAATGCACATTTTTTTCTTGGAAAATAAGTCATTCTTCACTAATCTCAAGGAGCATACCTCCATGTAGGAGTAAAATTGGTTTAACTGGAGTTTCTTTTAGTGCAGTTGGATAATATAACCATGTCTTTAGGTTAAGCAAAATTACCATAGTCCAGTCAGTACAATGAGAAATGAAAATCTGCAATATTAAAGATGTGAGTCCAGCAGATTATTCGATAAGAACTACTTGAAAATGCTTAGATATTTCCTTATATTTTTTCTAAGAAAAAAGTACATCTTGAAAACTTTTTGACCTTTATTAGTATATGTTTGCAGTATGTAATGATTACATTAACTGTGGAGAATTGGTATATGTACATAACACATTTCAATTTTTCCCCTTTTCCTCCACCTCCTTTTATTTTTCAAGTATTAGATACATTTATTTGTCTTATAAGACTTTATAAATTTAATTATATATACAGATAAAAAAATAGACTAATAGGCTAAAGAACATATAAAACATGGAAGACAATTTTACTAAGTCAAGGTATACTTTTAAACACATTATCTGTGGTAGATTACAATACTTTTTTCTCTCTTTTTTCCTATATCTGTATTTTATTTCATACTTTATATATTAAATATTTTAATGTATTAATTTTACCTCTGTCTAATAAGAAATTACTGTTACCATTTTTATGGTTGTCAGTTTATTTCATATAGCCTGGTTATCAATGTAGATTCATTATTCCAAATAGCCTTTTTTTAGCTTATTTAGTGATCATAGCAGAATACTTTTTCAATGGCAGGTGATGACAATCTAAGAAATGTAGATATGAGAGTTATCAACATACCTAGATACTCTTGGTAATTTGGTTCCAGGAGGTGTGACAAGCAGTAAAACAATGAATACCAAGCAAATTATTTTGGCAGGAAAGGTTAGTGAATCATGAGATGACTGATACCAACAAGTTCTACTTGTGTGTCAGGTACCAAATTTGTTCTTTTTTTTTTTTTGATACCGGGGATCAAACTCAGGAGTACCAAATTTGACTGTAACTATATGTTCACTGAGTTACACAGCATTGTAAGTTACTAATTTTGGCATTTTGTTAGTTCACATGATCATTAAAATGTGAAAAAAATCAGCATATATACAATAACTGCCAACAAATCCTGATTCTGAAATGTACAATATATTTTATAGCCTGAAAGTTCCATGGTAAAATGGAAGACTAGTTTCTTGGTTAGGGATCCCTTACAAATAGATGAAAGCAAAGATTTATTACAAATATTTTACTGAGGGGTAAACCCCCAGGGTAGCAAGTAGAAAGAATATAAGTTATATAAGATGGAAAGCAAGTCCAGGTTCCCAGGGCACTGTGTGGGTCTCATTTTCATGAGATGTTGTAGAGCAACAAACTGGATGCCCAGCAAACACAGCTATGTTACTTGTTGCATCATCTTGAACATGGAGGCGGTGGACTTCTGGTATGACACTTTGCCATGAGAAGATTGGGAGATGGGTTGGGGCACAGCAATTGAAGCTGTTCAGCCTCAGGCTTGGAGCTCCCTAGGGCTAAATAAAAGTGGCCTGTGTTAGTGATATCCAAGGCTGAGCAAAGCAGCCAATGGTCTGACAGAGACATGATATTAGACTTGGTCCTTCATGATTCTTATATTCCATGTTCTTTTACTAAACATCCAGGGCTTTTCAGAGTGGATTCCACTTTTGCCTTGTGGATTGTATGTGGCCTTTAGATGCACCCATAGTAAAATACCTCAACTTAACTACATCAATATTTGAGGTTGAATAATTCTTTATCATAGGGTACTGTCTTATGTACACCTTAGCAGGTTTATCAGCATTCCTGGACTCTATTCATTAGATGGTAGAACTTCCTCTTGACCTATTTGTGCCAGTATCTTCATGCATTGCCAAATTTTCCATAAATGACAAAATTGCCCTGATTTCTACAACCAAGATACTCAGTAGAATCTACTTGTTTAGCCTTCCAATTCTCTCAATCTATCATTACAATTCAAAAAAAAAAAAAAGAAGAAGAAGAAGTAAGAGGTAATCTCCATATTAGTCCATGTGCACACATACAAGCAAGCCATACCGGTCATAAGTGCGTGTGGTTTTCAAAACATTGCATTTCCTCGTTTTCCCTCTTTTCCAAGCATCCATTCTCTAACTTTGATTCTTTATCTTAAAGGAACCTGAATAATGGGTAAAGGCAGAGGCCTTGCTATTGCATTGGATTTTCCTCTCCATGGACTACACTATCTTAGTAAGCTCAGTCTTTCCCTTAACCATCCCCTGCCTTGGGTGGAGGGATATACTAGACACCTAATCAGACTGGCTGGTTAGAAAGCCTGACTCCTTCACTTAGGGCTCATATGACTTTAGAGAGATACTGGAAATAAATAACAATATCTACTTTCTAGAGCTGAATGGGAACCACAGGAGAAAATGAGCACAATAGATAAACTCTGCTGGTCATGATACCTGGTCTATCTTGATTTAAACAATGAATGTGTTCTGCCATCATTGCATGTTTCTATTATGATCTCTCATGTGAGACTCTTTCCATAAAACATCTTCACTAAGAAGACATATTTTTGTTTCATGTGAGAATTAAAACATTGCAAAATGTGTTCAGAAATGTGTTCTGATCAAAACCAACCCACTTTTTAAATGTTTAAGGCTTTTGTATTCCTTTAGTTTTAAAACATTAGAGAAGACTTTAATGCCACATCTAGTTCTGTTATTCTTCCCTTAATACAATTAGCACTTTAGATTTGGATTTTGCTTTGTGGTTTTAAAAGCATTCGCAATTTGATTCAAAATTCTAGTGACTCAGAAAGGACAAATGCATTCAATATTAATTCAAAGAAAAAATGTTATTAAGAATGCGTTAGGAGGCAGACTCTGTTCAGGTTTCCAGCCAAAGGAAATAGGATTGTAGTCCTCAATTACTATAAAGTACCTAACCTGTTACCTTGACTTGGTGTTATTCCTTCTTTCCCATCCTTCTTCCACATTTATATATTTTTGTGAAAAAATTGGCTTGTAGATTCAATACCTTGACTTGTAGATCCAATGTAAAGACATAAGAGCTTTCAACATCCACTTTGAGTTTGCTTTGTATTTCCCAGAATTTTTTTTACAACATTCTAACTCCTGAACTATTCTGAACAGGGGAGTCTCTTCACTTTCTTTCATATATACTGACTTTATTTTACCACTTTTTCCTCCTCCTACTATTATTTCTTCTTCCTAGAATTCTATTTATTGTCTTTTGGGATGCTATAAATTCTGCATGTTATTTACAAAGGCAATCCTCTGTGCTTACTCTAGGTAAGGGTGTTATTTCTATGCACGTGACCCTATGCAGGACTGAGTTTCACACTCCTCAGCATTTAATCTTTCTCCAAATACTGTATATCTTAGTGCCGCCTGAGCTGAATTGTAAAATTAATAAAGGAGGGGGTCCTATGTATGATGCCTTTGTAGTTAACAGGTACCTAGAATGTGATTTCTATTCTATAAATTACTCTGAATGAGTATTTGATCTTCCTATGGAACAGAGATATTGATTTAGTAAAAAAAAGAAGTTATCATAGGGGAAATTTCAAATATGGGAGTAATCTGGGGGTTTGCAGTATTTCTAAAGCACATAACATGCTTTCTACTTTTAAAAATTATTCTTTCCGATCAGGCTCATTTTCGACGTTTTTTGCCCTTCAACAAGGCTAAAGGACACAAAACCATGCTCGGGAGAAACTCTTGGTATCATCCTGGCAGCAGCTCCTCCTCCAGCCAAGCCAGCAGCTACATCACATATTTCAGAATTGTGTGACTCATTCATACCTAGTGCTCCTTGCTACTGCAATACATTTAAAAAGGTAAGAAATAAATGCTGTATTAGGACACATGCATATATCTAGGGCAATGCTTTAACCTCATACAGATGATCAATTTTTAAAGAACTGGGAATGACACAGATTTAAAATCCTATAAAATTGGTTCTAGCATAAGAAATACATTATTTTTATTTTAAGAATCACACCTGTTTTTTCATAGTATTCTCAGAAAATGATGTGAAATGGCAGTGGCAGTTAATAATTGGTATTAGTATAATTTTAGTTTTCACTTCTGGCATTCTTTCACATCTGTCTTAAGCATTTTGACTTCCAGAGCAAATTTAGCTTCCTCTTCCATCCGTTTTATGTAGGGTATGAAAAAGTTATCTGTGCTGATCAGATTCTCTTTCTGATGGACAATTTGTAAGGCTCCTCTGCTGGTAAAGTTTACATTTTATCTAATAAAATATGCAGGGCTGATATAGACATAAAGTAAGTATGGTTATTATACAAATTACTAGACATTTAGATACTTTTAGGATACTTTAAAATTGAATATGTTTATTTTTCAAATCATTGTTTTTACTTCAAGAATATATTACTGAAGTGTTTTATGAATGATCTCCAAGGACAATACCTCATTACTGACATGGGGAACAAATGAAACCAGTTTTTATGGGCATGTTACATGGCTCTTCAGAACACCAAAATCAATTTTCTTAATGACTTCCTCTTTCTTATTTTAATATAAATTGCAAATCTTCAGTTGCACATTCAAAAAATGAGGGAATGTGGAAGACAGGAGGAGTTCCTCTTGCAGCTGTGGGGAGCCAAAAGTTAACACATCTAGTAAAAGGCAAAGGAAGCTGAAGCCCCAGCAGCAGCAAGATTAATATAAGGATTCTCTTAGCTGGGCAGCATCTTAAATTGAATGTGTTCTCAGGTCATTGTGGTTAATGAGTCTTATTTACAAGAAGTAATTTAAGTACTGACTTAACTTCCACATCATGTAGAGCTGTGCCTTGACCTACAAGAGTAATAAATAAAAGTTTTCTAGGTCTATAATAGAAATCAGAGTTACATTGTATGTTCTGTGAATTCATGAAAGGAGCTGGTTGATGAGTAATTATGTCTTCCTCAGGGAACAAGCGGAACATGAACCAGAAAATGTTTTCAGAAAGAGAAGTAACATACTTGAATGGCTGACTGTTAGTTAAATGAGATGTGTTAACCATGTCAAAAATGTATGGTGGGCCTATGACATCAGAATAACTACTTGAAATGTGAAAACCCTTTTAACCAGTTGAATATTCTTGATAAAACAAAAGGGAGATTATGAAATCAGATGATTGTGAGCTCTTCGGAGGCCATTGAGTAGTAGTTTTCCCTGATCATTGACTTCTAGGAGAAGCAGAATGGATCTAGGAACTACTAGGGCTGGCAGTGCTGACTCCTCTGGATCCTGGATAATTCTCTAGATACCTTTAAGTTTAAGCTATGATGAGCATGCTAGCTACCATTTACTCCATAACTGATCTCACTGGTAGCATTGCAGAGGACATGGCAAGTAAATATCTTCCTTGTGTGATCTGAGTAACAGTTTGCAGGCAATCCCATGGGTTACATAAGCATGGTTACATATTAAGAATATAATCCATTTGGAGGCATATAAACTTCTCAAAAATTAACTATTGGTCATTTAAGAGTGATTGTGATTATTCTTGGTCAGTTACATTTTTAACAATTGAATTAAATTATTTTTGTTCATATAACTTGAGATAGCATGTCCTCATTTGTCTGATTATTAACTCTTAGTCATAGTTATAATCTTAAAACTCTGTTCAAGCATCTTCTCTCCACAACTTGCTGAGCACTTACCTCCTTTACTCATGACCCCTATAAAACTGCTTCCTTATCCTCACCTTTCTCCATTTGTAGCTTGTGTGACTGTTAAAATCTATTATAGTATGTGATACATCTGATTATTTTAAGTCTCTTAGACGAGGATATTCCTTGTGCAAGCTTGTTGCATAAATTCAGGGGCTGGTGATGTTAAATCTTTATTTCTAGCAGAGAAGAAAAGCTTTCAAATTGATAAGCATATGCTGATTGCTAAATAAATTCAAACCATTTCCTTGTAATTCTACATTTTCTCAACAGTTTAGTTTTAGATTTTATTTCAAATTCCTACTGTAGAGGATGTGGTATGTTTATTTGTGTATTAACCACTTTCCCATCACTAGGGAAAAAAAAGCAACTTATACCTGTAACTTAATGGAGGGAAGGTTTATTTAGCTTACAGTTTCAGTGGGTTCAGTCCAAGGTCTGCTGGGTCCAAACAGAAAGTCATGGTAAAGGACAACTGTTCACTTCCGGGTTTCACCTCCCAACAGGACATTCAGTAGAGCCCCTGTGATCCAATCATTTTCCAAAAACCCTGACTCTGAACATATGAAACTTCTGAGGGGTATTTTAGATCTAAACTATAACTGTGTGTGTGTGTGTGTGTGTGTCCACATGTGCTCATAAATGCATAAGTACACAACTGTAATTTTTTCTGGCATCCTTCCCTGAAAGATAATGTAAATCAACCAATACTTTTTAGCACACAGCAACTCCATTGCGGGAATAAAAATAATGTTGGATTTTGATTTTGCAGTTAAAAAATTAAATCCCTTTTTAAAAATTCATTAGTTATATAAACCTGGAAAGAATTCAAATTGCTCTAAATATCCATTTCTTCACTTGCAAACTAGTAATGCTCATCTCATTTACAATGATCTTAAATAAGGTGAGTGTTTTTCTGAAAATTTGCTTTAATATGAATCACTGTACCAAAGTCAGAATTTCTTAGTCACATTTCTTTAGTCCTATTCTTTTACCATTGATGTCATTTCAAGTATTGTTTTTATTGGTATACTTTGCATTATATTGAGAATATTTCAGCCACAAAGATTTTATTTTTCTGAATTTGCAATGATGTGTAAAAGACAGTAGATTCTCAGTAAAATGTTTGGATTAATGAAAATATTCAGGACTATATTTTAAAAAGAATGCTGTATTCCAGAAAGACATAGCTAGAATTACTAGCCACCACTTCATGGAATTGTATTCACTCACACTGGCTAGACAGCCTCTAGGAAAGGAAATCATCATTCCCAGAGTGCACAGACACCAACTTTCTGTGTCTGCAAAAGCCCAGCAAAGTTTACCCACCAAGGATGACAATTAGCCTAAAAGGATCATCTATTTAACTTCCAACCCATCTAATTTAACTATATTCATCTATAGGATTTGTGGCTTATTAAATTATGTAATTACTTCCATAACTTACTGAAAGTGCTTTTATTTTCCCCTTTCCAATTTATAGCTTCCTTTATTATATTTTGTATGGGTTTTGGAAGAAACTTTGAGAAGGGCTATATTAAATCACTTTAAAAATCTCTCCTGAGTTAAACTGTCAGATCAAATGATAGCAGCAGGATAAACAGCTGTGATGAGATGATACAGTGAGATTTTACTAGAAAGAGGTGTTAAAAGAAAACTGAGAAGTAACAGAAGTTTAAGCATGTAAGGAATGATTATAGAAGTAGGTCACTGGGAATGTGTGGATCAAAGACCACAGACTTCCAAAGTATAAGGCTAAGAATGTTGGTAAAGGAAGGAGAAGACAAGTATCGAAAAGAATGAAAATCTTCGGGTTACTAGCCCCTTGTAAATTCAGCCCTAGATACTGGAATCTGCATTGTATATTGTACTTAAGTGTTTGAAAATTTAGTTTCCAAATGTTATTTCAAACTCAACTATATACACCTGAATGTGTAGTCTAACTTAATATGTTAAGTAATTACTTTGTGTAAACGAGTGTTACTTTACATATCACTAAATAAAATCAAACCATTTCCTTGTGATTCCACATTTTTTCAACAGCTTGGTTTTAGACTTTCTTATTTCAAATTCCTACTGTAGAGGATGTGGTATGTGTAGTATGTGTACTACTTAGTAATATGTCAAGAATAAAAAATTAGACAATAACATTTATTATCCTAAAGAAATTTGAAAACACATCAGAGGGATAACAAAAATCCCACCATGAGTTTGAGTGTTTTGTTTTTGATACAAAGTTATATTTATTGCAGTAGTTTCCAATGTAGCTGATCATAAGAATCAACCCAGCAGTTTATATAAAATACAAAGTACTTTTGTCAATCCAAGATCTGCTGGAATATTATAGAAAAGCAGACACGAAGATACAAGTAATGTTTTCAAATGCAAAAATTGGCCATAAGAGAATGAAGTGTAGTCATGAAAAGAAAACTTCAAAACCTTTTCCCAAGATGGTCAATGATACACATCAATAAACAGATGGAGTGAAAAGTGAGAATAGGTAGAAAATAGTGGATAAGAAGGTTTCTAATGTCATGGCCAGGACTTCCTAATTTAATAATGTGGAACCATGGAAGGCTTGATTGAGGAAGAGTGACTGGGACAACTGGTTGTCGGCAAACATCAATAGTAATTGTGTCAACAACAGGCAGGAGAGCTACAGCGAATCCTCCATGGTTCAGATGAACATGGCAGGAGCTGCACATTAAAGTTGCTTTATGTGGACAAAACATGATATATAGAAAAGATTCACAGCAAACAAGTCAGAAATACTTGAAAGGATAGAAAGGAGTCATAACACGATGTTTCTATCCTTGAGGTTTTTATTATTGCAATAAGCCCACTAATATACAGATATGAATGGGGCAAAAAGTCAATTCAGATTTCGGCAGCTATCATGTTTAATACTAATACGATATTTACATGGAAGAAAGCTAAAAAACTTAATTCTGAGCAGAAACTAAACAAAGATATGAAGACTTGGAATAGAAACTTAGGGATCATGTTTATGAAGGTGTGAGTTGAAACACTGATGATTAATGAGAGAAATGGGGAGACAAGGAAGAAATCAAAGAAGAAAGATACTGGGGAAAAAGGAAGTTGAGATACCAAGGAAGGGAGAATGAAAATAGATAGAGAAAAAGAATGTCAGAAATATGTATTTTTATTCATAGAAAAGAGTGATAATGTGCAGAATTCTGTGCAAAACTTTAATAGAATAAAGAGAAAGACTATATATTTGGATCATTTGGAGCTAAATGAAGTTCTGTGGCTATGATGCATGCCTAACGCTGTTTTCTACAAAGAATCTGGTCTTTTTTTCTCCAGGCACTATCTCCTCCATACTTTTCTGCAGGGTGATGCTCACCAGCAGAATTTGCCCTTTGACCACAGCTTGCAAAGACACTCATGAAACACATCTTCCAAAACTCTTTCAGAGAGTAGCAAGAACAGTGGGATAAGTGCGTTTGAAGCCACGGGGGAGTATTTTGAGGAGGGTTCATGGCAAAGTATTTTTTTATGTAATGCATTTTAAAAAATCTAAACAATCACCATATATGTTTAAATTTTTTATTCATACCTATTTGTTGTACATATTTGTATTGATTTTGAGGAGTAGGTATGTGTATAACACATCTTGATTCTTTTCATTCCCCTTACCCTTCCCACCCACCTCCTTCCCTCTATCTCCAAATCCCCGATTTCATTATTGTTGTCATTATTTTTATTTTTAGTTCATGTTTATGACAATGTTTGTATTCATTGTGAGTATTTAGTATGAGTACCCTGTGTCGGGCACTCACCATATATTTTGATCATCTTCTGTATAAACTTATAGTCAGAGCCAGCAGAGCAGTGACACTGAAGACATCAGTAGAGGACAACAATGCCTTCCCAGAGCACCCTGGTCCCTGGTGAAGCTCTTCAGCTCAGCAGAGTCAGACACTTCAGATACTTTGATATTCTACTTGTTGATGAGTAAATTGGATATGTGAGAGTCAGGGGAAAATGTTACTCTTGAGATGTTCTCTGATGAAGAGAGGGAGAAAAATTGAGATTCAAGGGTGATCTGTTTTTAAACACAGATAAGACATGAATATGTTAGATATTAGTACACCTAAAAAGGATTTTTTTGTTTTTTAGAATGAAATGCTGCTTGGCCATGGAGAGTGAGGAACTAGAGACATTTGTAGCTGGATGGATGCACGTTGATCCCATGGTTTTGAATGAAATAAATAGGACACACATGTGTGGATGCCAAGTGGTTTCTCCGGTGTGAGAAACTGAAGGTGTAAATGATGATCACGATGTGTGGTTGATGGTGTGAAGTGGGAAGAGGGGGTACAGGGGTGAGGGGGAGGGGAGGGGAAGGAATATGGGAGAAGGAAAGGACAGAGGTGGGGTCTTTGTGGTTGGGGAGGGGTGGAAGAGGTGGAGGGGTTGAAGGAAGGACAGGAGAATGGAGGAAGAAATAGGAACCAAGGTATGTCATGTGAAGTTTTGGGTTCCCAGTGATGAGTGTCATCATGTTGTATGGCTAGAATGTACCAATAGACAATGAATTAAAAAAAAAAAAAAGACGCCTTGGAGGGGAAATAAAACCAGTGGCTCACAGATGCAGAAGGAACTAAATAAAGAGAAGGGAAAAGTGCTTGTTAAACAGGCATTTGCTGATGACCAGGATATCACTTAGAGAAATGAGGGAGCTCATAACCTCCAACAGTCCCTGAGGGCCAACATTACCTCCCAAGACATTTCTAAAACTCTGTGTGTGATTGCCTATTGTATCTTCTGCCTTCATAAAGAAGACTCATTTTGGGATTCTATATAGCAAAGTTAGAGCTACTGCCACCACATGCTGTGTGTAAAGCCATGATGTCACAGCACCATGAGGACAAAGCCTTTGCCTGAATCTTCATAAAGCTGTGGCTGTGGGAGGTGGACTGGGATGTGAGCTGAAACAGTGCCATTACAGCAGGATGTGGAACAGAACCTAAGCAAGACTTTGAGAGAACTCAAATACCTCTTGTAAGAAATGATATCTAAGAAAAGATGTAAAGGACATGCTAAAATCATTCAAGAACAAAATATGGTGTAAAAGGGTAGTGTTCCACGCAAAAGAAAGGCCAGTATGAAAGGAAACACACTGAGAAAGTAACTGCAAACCTTGTGTAAAGTAACAATTATCATTAAATGACAAGTAAACAATATTTGTTTTTCTAAATTTAGCAAGCTCATATAAAATGACTAAAGAATATAATCTGATCAAGTATGACAGTAAAACTGAGAGTTTATTTTATGGGTAAATGTTAAAAATATTATTTTAACGTAATGAATGCTATGTGTAGGCTAAAAAGAAATGTTATTTATTATGGCAAGACAATATAATTTCCTCACTAACAGATAGTTATTCCTTGGTATATCATTATTAAATTCTGTACACATATCATTTACATTCTTTTTTCTTTGTCTATATTAGTTTATATTTATATATTTTGAATATATTATTTCTAAATTTTATGCTATGTTTGATTAAACTTGAATTTAAGAATAAAGATGGAAATATAGTTTTTTCTTCTTCATTGTGTTTAAATAAAAAGTATTCAAAATCCATTTCCAAGCTGGAATTTTACATTTCATAAAGGTACTTTTCATTTCTGTGAAATGCATTTTTTTAATTGCATTGCCCCATTTTTGTTTTCCAGGCAAGATTTTTAATATTTTCAATTCTCTATCCTTTAAACTATTGGTGCCTTATGAGTTTATACAAACATTTATATATACTTGTATCTTTTGGAGAGGGCCATGTTATTTATTTAACTGAAAAGAGCAACAACAGCTTTGCAGCTAGAGACCCACAGGGCACTGTTTTCTCATTTCCTCTTATAGGATGATTCTGGGGAATAACACTTAAATTGTTTTAACTTTTGTTTCCTTAACTTTCAGATGCAAATACTTGGTCTCCCCTGGGATGATCTGGTACATTGGGCTTAAATTAAAATTTTGCATATCCACTTGAGAAATTTAGCTTTGGAGAAGATAAATTGCAGGAATAAAATCCCAATAAGTCATAAATATATATAAATGTTTTTACTGCAAAACAGTGTACAAATGACTGAAGATGAATATGACAGACTTGTTTATCTATCGTGGAATGAGTGAAAAATGCACTTCATCTTTATGGTATAATTGAAACAGACACAGTGCTAATATCCATTGGTGGAACTCACCATCATCAACCCAGAACGATACGCAAAATCCATTGAGGTGAAAACTGCACAGAAAGCCATCATCAAATTCTACGTACACTGCAACAGCTAAACCGATGCTCCCATGGACTGTCTGAGGCATGTGCCCTGTGAGGGAGTGGCAGAGCCCAGGGATCTGGATTCAAAAGGAATCAGGGAGGCCATGGCCATTCCACAGAGGTTATGGCTGTCACTCTCAGTGTTGGCAAGGTGGGCTGGGCAGGGAAGAATTGCACAATCCAGATCGCTTGGTCACACACTGATTCGTGAATATATAGATTACAGTGTAATAACATAAAGAAATATTGAGGATCATCATAAAATTTCATTTTGATTTTGAACGTAAAAGCCACCCTGGAAACTTAGTATCCCACCAAAGCACACATAAAAATGCTATTGTGTTCCAAACATTTCAAAGGTCATGGTCTACATAGTGGTTCTACAAATCATATAAATGTACTTTGTGGAAATGTTGCTGTTTTGTTCAAATTTTCTCCCTTTTGACTCCAACTGATGAATATAGAGTCCTAACCCAAACCAGACACAAACCCAGTGCGTAGTAGCACCATTAATGTCCTGAGGAATGGACTCATAACAAAGGAGACTAATGTGAATGTCAGTAACAGTCTAGTGTAGCTGCCAAGCTTGTCATATCCTTCACTTGTATTTTTATAATTTCATTTGTAAAATGTAGTTAGTGTTCTTTATTTCTCTTAAGGTTACTTTCAACTCTAATACTTTTACAATGCATGACTTATTTTGACTTTGTTTTTTTTAGTACCAGGGATCTAACTCAGGACCTTGTGCTTCTGAAGCAGGCGGCGGCACCACTCAGCTAAATCCCCTGCCCCTGACTTATTTTGTTTTTAACAGATTATTTGACCCAAAAAAATAGAATGCAGGAAATAAGCTGAGTTTCTAAAGACAAACTAAAATGAGTGATAAAGCTTTACATCTTATCTGGTAATTAAATATCATTATTCCTTATGCTTATCTGATCCAGACAAAGAATTGGGGTTAGAAGTCAGTATAGTACAGAACTAAAAGGGGAGAGCAACGCGTCTCACCCTGAAGCTAATGAATGCAGAGAAAAAAATACATGTGATTTATTAAACTTAGGCCAAACCAATGCATTAAAACAAAACAAAAATGCCCAGTAGGTACTTGGTTAAGGATATGAAGAACACACCATTCACTTTATTCAAATGTCCCATCTGGGAATCAAGTTGTGGTGAAAATTCAACATTTGTTAACCATAATCAAGGGTGAGGTAATTTTTAAAAGTTTTAACAGTGAGCTGAATACTTCAGAGTAAAACACATTCCTCATAAAGATGACAACAGTTCTACTTAAAAATATTGCTGTTGGTCTTTACTTGTTATGAACTTCTGCTTTGATAGCAACTAAAAATAATACACTGGTCTTTCTGTCTTTCAACTCAGACTTGTTTTTGATCTTCATTAATTCACCTTAGCCTTCTGGGACTGCTGTAACAAAATCTTACATATTGGATAACTTATGAGACTTCAGAAATTTATTTTCCACAGATCTAAAAGCAGAAAGTTCAAGACCAAGGCATCAGAATATTTAGTGTCTGTTAGTGCTCACTTCCTAATTGGTATATTTGTACTGTGTCCCTGCATTGTCTTTCCTCTGTTTTTAGGGACAGAAATGGGGAAGGGGAAGGGTCAAGGAAGGGAGAGAGAAAGACAGAGAGAGAGAGAGAGAGAGAGAGAGAGAGAGAGAGAGAGAGAGACCTAGAGCTAGAGAATGAGTACTAGTGTCTCTTTGTCTTATCAGGGCACCAGTGCTATTGGGTGAGGGCCCCAGCCTATGACCTTTAACTTTAACTCCTGCCTTCTAGGCCCTATCTTCAAATACAGTTACCCTGAGAGTTGGGACCTCAACATATGAATGTGATGGGGCATAATACAATGCATAATATTCCTATAATGAGATATTTATATTACTGAACTGTCTCAAAATTCAGTGAAAACTTGTAGAATCTCTAGTTTCAGTTAACAACTTGAAAATACCTAAGCCTGGAACTTGAGGACAGAAATCCCTAGAAACAAATCCTGCATAACCTCTATGTGGAATGTTCTGCAGGCTTGGTGACATAAAAATATTCAGAAGAAAAGCAAGCTTAGCACAATTTGTAAATTCATCTTATAAAATGAAAGAATCATTCACCGAAAAGACTTCCAAAATCCTCAAATGACTTTGGTGAAAGGAAACAGAAGACTTTTTGAGCACGTAAGATGATAGTGAAGGAATGGGAGTTCTGTTAAATTTGTTTCTCTTCATATTAAAGTGTAATTGTCTGAAAGATAAGCCAAGATGCAAAAAAGGTACAGTTAGACACAAATGTAATTAACAGAATTTATCATAACTTAGGTAACAGTAATTTCTTAGGTGGAATTTACAAGATGTCATTTTCTTTCGGCACATTTATTGGACTGTTTTATTTTGTAAAATTGGAAGCTAAAAAAGTGTTTTTATATGTTTCATTAAAATATTGCCTTTTAACAGAGAGTGCACATGAGATGGGATATTTCACTAATGATACTTAATATAAACACACAACAATTTTCCAATATTCTTGCTCAACAGAGTCTAAGCAGAAATTAATAGAATTTACAGAGGAATCCAGAAAAGTGTCTATGAGGAGCTTGCTCATTTTCATAATTCCCCTTGGCATTCTCTGATGTCAGACATGTTATCAATGTCAAATCAAGGCCAACAGTACATTGTTTTATGGTGAGATAAACTATCTCACTTGTTGGGGCGGATTCAAACATGCCTATATTCTAAATTTGTCCTTCTCTGTCCTTAATGTGTAGTTAAGGTTTTTCTCGATGCTGCTTCCAATTAGATTTGTGATGTCAATTCCTTTATTTCTTTGAGAAACCCCTTGTAAAATGCTAATGTTAGTTTTAGCTGAACAGAAAACCCAGATGCGAATGTTAGTTGCCCTTACCAAGTGCTGAGTCTGTGTTTTCTGAATCCTATAAAGTGATCAGAGACAATCTCATTGGAAATAAAAAGGAATAGGGATAGTAGCAATGGAATCCTCTTCTAGAGGAGGGAAGGAGGGAGGGAGGGGAAAGGGATGAAAAAAAGGAATTAAGATGTGTTATGTCCATGTGTCAATTCTACACAAGGAATGTAAACATTATGTACTGCAAATATATACTAATACATTTTTTAAAAATTAAATTGAAAAGTAAATAATCCACCTAGGCTGGTCACGTGTTGAGAGCCCCTCTTCTAGGGACTGCATGAACATGTTCCAGTTTAACTCCAGTCCACACTGGACCCTGAAACCCTGTATCCAGTGTTCCCCACCACCCGGTCTCACTCCGATCTCTCCAACCATTTCCTCCTCAGATATTGCAGGGCATCCTGGTCCTCAGAGGATCATCTCCTGACACCCCACCGTAAAGAGACCTCTCAGTGCCTCACTTGGTTCTTTGCAGATGGTGCTCATGCTGCTCTGGACCCTGATCAATGTCTGGCAGCATTTCTCTGTGTCCTCAATCTTTTCTCCTACACTGAAAAACGCATATTACATCTACCCCATTGCACCTCGCTATTACACATTTGTTCTTGTTCTCAGAGATGTTGACGTCCATATTGCTTCTCATTTCCCCAATAAAAGAAGGCAGTTTTAATCACTCTGTTCTCGCCTCTCTTTGATCCTGTAACCTTTGTCATCACTTTCCCTGCTCCCCTAGCCACAGGGCCCTCTCTCAGCTCTTCACCACCGCAAACGGATTGTTTTCAGGCTTTGACTTACTCGATTTCTTTAAAGTAATTTTATAAAATTGACATCTGTTTTCCTTGCTTTTGGAATTCTAGATCTGTCCTTGTTTGGCTCCTAGTACTTTTTTTTTTTTTTGGTACCGAGAATTAAACTCAAGGCTTTGCGTTTGCCAGGCAGGCGCTATGCCACTGAGCTACATTCCCAGCCTTCTAGTACTTTTGATTCCTTATTCAGTGTAAGATTTGAGTTCCTGGTAGAAAATAGTCAAAGATATTCTTAGAATTGTTCTCATATGTTGTGGAATACAACTATATTATTTCATTTAATATGGCTATTTAAATCTATAACCAAATTTTCTCAATTGTAACTATCACACACATTCCCAAAGAAAGACCAAAAGATATAAATCAGTGTTTTATATTAATAATTTATCTCTAATAATTTTAACTTTTGTTACCTGAAGCTCATATTTAAAGGAACTTTAACTTGTAATGTGGTTATTGATCACAGTTTAACAAAATATTCTGTCAGGAGTTTGGAGATACAGTATTAAGCTATTAAGCTTTATGTAACATTGGAGGGATGCCCATGTATTCAGTAATAATTTACTTGGCTCCCATCCTATACATGATTTACTACTTCACAGATTCCATTTTTATGTATTTCCTAAGTGCAGAAATTGTATATAGAGATAATTTGGGAAAATCATCTTTAGAGATAATTATCTTTAGAGATAATTTGGAAAAATTGTCAATACCCTGACCAGATGATCAGGGTGACCATCAGCTGTGATCAGTCATACTGATGTGGATAAAATGGCACCATATTGATGTGATCTTCCTTTCCAAAACCTCAGAAGACTGCATATTCATATGAAAAAAAAGTTAGACAATTCTAACTAGTGAATAATTTGCATATAATCCTCAAATTTTCAAGCATATCAAAATTGAGACAATTCTGAGAAATTGTCCAGGTTAAGAGGAGCCTAAGGAGACATGATGGTTACATACGATGTGATATCCAGAATGGGATTCTCTTGCAGAAGGAAGACACCAGATAAAAAGTAAAGGAATCAGAATACAGTGTAGACTTTGCTTAGCAATAATGTCCTGTACTGGAGACCCTGCAGTTAGGTTCCAGTATTCTGCCCAGTATATGACGTGGGCCTGAGAAAAAAATACACTAAGAGACAGAACTAAGAGAGAAAGCAGGGTGCCAGGAAGACCAATGCTGGTGCAAGTGACAAAGGCACTGGCCAGGGTCAGGCACTGATTTTTATTGGCAATCAGTTGGGGTAAAGGCAAACTACAAGGGCAGGACTACATGTAGGTTTCTATGGAAAGTAATGTACATAAGGCTAGAAAAGGACAAGATAAAGCATTCTCAAATTAGGTACACGATAGACAAAATATTTGGTTGTAATTAGAACATTGTCCTCTAGTCAGAAGGTTTTGTGGGAATGGAATTTGGGTGTGAGTTGCTCTGACCTAGGCATGCAGGCTTCAGCCAGACTCACTTCTATAAACAAGTCAATTGTGAGGGTAACTCTTCACATCCTGCTTTGGGTAAAATAAATAGTACAGTCCCCTGCAGTCCTGTGATTGGTCCATTATTGGTGACCTATGTGTCATAGTAACAAAAAATGTTAATTACAGAGGAAACTAGGTGGCTGCATGACAAATGAGAATTTTGTTATCTTCTTAATTGTTCTGTAAATGCAGACCTATTCTTAGTCAACAAAATTTATATTTTAAGGCAGATGTTATAAAGCTAACATAATTATTTTACTTCCTAATACTTCTACTGGAGAAAAGCTAAGTATAGAAGAATAGGAGCATTAGACTTGACATTAAAAAAATAGAGAGCAAATCTTGCCTTTTTTACTAGAATTCTCTCTATAGAGAACATTATGGTTTGTATTACATAGAGCTATGTTTCTTAAGTGCCTCATAGTAATAGGATGCTACATATTATGTGGAATATCAAGATATATTGTTGTTGTTTTGCCTTTACCAGATATTGTGGTGTTTGACCACAAACATGGTGTTTCTTTCTTCGTTTTATTCCTTTCATTCAGAAATAAATTTTCTAAAATGTCTCTGTATTTCCTCCCAGTTTTGATATTCTATGAATGAATGATACTCTTTTAGTTTAGCATATTTTATCTTCTATTTTATGTTTTAATATCTGGCAAGTTGGTCAAGAGATGCAAAGAATTAATCACCAAGCAGTTTCATTTTTGAAGAGAGAAATTGTTGGAAAAGAGATATTGGTAAGTTTTTATGTAACACATGCCATTCTGGAGATGTCTGATTGTATTATCTAGTGCAAAAAATAAAAAGATATGAATGTTAGGACAAGTTACCCCTGAGTATTGTTGCTAATGGTGATGTTACACATTTAATTAAAGTCATTTCAAATATGAAAAAAATGATAGAAGGAAAGACAAATTTTCATAGCTCCAACACTTAGCTTTATCATCTATTAATAGTTAATCAAATTTATATTTGTCCCACTCCATTTAAAAAATTACCTTGGATCATTTAAAACAAGATAAATGCTTAATTATTTCCAATTAATTATTTATTTTAGGACTATGTAACTAATTCTATGCAATTGCTAAGGAACTCAATGTCATTTTAAATTTGTTGTATTTATTTCCTCTTAATGTTTTTACTCCTTATGTTTTTCAGAGACTCATGAGGTACACAAAATATGGTGCAAACAATTCTTCTCATTATTATTACTACTTCTCAATTATTTTGGTAGTTTGATGTTTGATCTTTCATAAATTTCTTAGAAAGGGTTCCTGGGAAAATAATCAGTGAACTTATATGTTCAAACGTATTTGTCTCATTCTTTAGAAAATTAATGGGAGAACTTGCCCATCCAGCCTGCGACCCAGCAGGCTCCTCTGTGGACGCAAAGGGAAGTTCCCGCCCGCACTCAACTTGCCCATCCAGCCTGCGCCCTGGCAGCAATCCATTAGATTCCCCCCGACCACCTCGTTCCTCTGGCCTCTTGGCTGCACTGACATATGGTTCCACAATACAAAGACAAAGAGGACACCGGACCACCAGTCTACTGTACTGGGTAAGTCGGAGCCATCATCACCTCCCATCAGAATCGGGCTATCTTCAGGGGAAGGGCAGCTGGAACCTGCAGTACAACTCTGCAGATTTCAACCCTACAGGAGAACAGGGAGCTCAACTTGGGACTTGCAGCCAGAAATCTGCTTGAATCTCACGGGTCTGTGACTGGCTTACTGAGATCTATTGACTTATATCTGCACACTGCTACCCACGTTGTCTGTTGTGACAACAGAGACATACCCTGAAAGAGGCCCTTCATTTTTATTTTTATTTTTTATTTCTAAAATTAGTATTATTGGTCTGTTTATTCTTCCTCTTTTCTTTTTCCCCTCTTATCTTTAATTTTTTTCTCTCCTACTCTTTGCAAATTTTTGTTTTTCTCTCCTCTTTTTTCTTCTTTCTTTTCTCTTTCCTTACTTTCTCTCTTACACTCACTCTCTTGCTGTCCCATATTGTTCATCTCCCTTTTTGTCCCTGTTCTGGCCCTCATTCAGAGTTCTTTATTTTTCTGTTATTCTCTTTTTCCTTCTTGCCTGTGTCCTCTGGCCTCACTGCTAACCTTTCCCTATCCTTGTACCTATCTGTCCCTCCCTCCCCAACTCCTTCTAACTCCCCATCCCAAAGGGTAAAATGTTATATTGAACAGTTTACTCACTATAATCATATGTTGGGTTGGTCCTTGACCTTGATTTAATTCACACAGTTAAAGGTGATAGATTAATAACTACCACAAAATGTCATTTTCGAAGATGTACTTGATGCAATGGTGTTGCTGATTGTATCACTTGGGCTAAGGTGTTGTTATTGATCTGGTCAGTGATCCTTCCTAGTATAATGATAATGAGATAGTCTCTGAATCATTAGAGACTCAAAACTTAAAGACCAGCCATATTTGGAAGTCACCTCTGAGAAGTAATCATTCCATAAGTGTTCTAATTATAAGCAACAAAGATACTTACAATAAGCAATTCCAAAGTATCAACCCAGGAGTTAAACCAAGGACAGTACCAAAAACAAATATGAGAAAACACTTAAACAAGGCACAAACTCAGACTTACACCTCACCAAGGGTCCCTGGGGGAAATGAGGTGGAAAAGTCCAATAACCAACCACATGATCAACCTGAACTGATAGCACAGGAAGTAACAAAACAGATGAATTAGGCTTTAGAAAAATTTGAAGCAGAAATCATCTCCCAGATATCTGCAGAGATGGTGAGCAGAGTGAAAGACATGATTAGAAGCTCTAGAACAGAAACAGATAAAAAAAAAAATAGATGAGCTAAGAAACATGCTGGAAGCCATGAATACCCAGCATAAAAAAGAAATGGAAACCATGATAACCCAACATAAGAAAGAAATGGAATCCATGAAACAGATTCAAACAGATATTCAGGAGATTAAAAACTCCATTGAAAGTATCCACAGCAGATTAAGGGAATCTGAAGATAGAATATCAGATGTAGAAGACAGGATTGCAGTTAAAGACCATGAAAACAGAAATTTCTTAAAAATAGTAAGGGACCACGAGAAATCAATCCAACGGCTGCTAGATGATGCAAAGAAGAATAACATAAGACTGACAGGAGTCCATGAAAAAAACAGGAGAAAGCACAATTAATATTAAAAAAACTGTTCACAGAAATAGTAGTGGAAAACTTTCAAGACAGAGATAGAGAATTGGACATACAGATAAGTGAGGCATATAGAACCCCAACTAGCCATGATCAAAAAAAATCTACATCTAGACATATAATAGTCAAGATCGCAGAAACTCAACAGAAGAACAAAATCCTACAAGCAGTTAGAGGAAAGAAACAAATCACCTACAAAGGAAAGCCCATCAGAATCACAGCAGACTTCTCAACACAAACCCTCAAGTCAAGGAGAGCCTGGAGTGAAGTATTTCCAGCCCTAAAAGAAAATAACTTCCAACCTAGACTGTTGTATCCTGCAAAATTATCTTTCAAAATCGATGGGGAAATTAGACACTTCCACGACAAAGAACACCTGAGAAATTTCATGAACACCAAAACAGCACTACAAGCAATTCTAAACAATTTCCTAGAAAAAGACAATGAAGGTCACAACTCCATGAGGCCCAAGAAAAGGAAACCACTAGGCAAGGTAAGAAACTAAAGGGAAAGGGGCGGGGGGGAGAAAAAAAAGAAATAATGAGCCAACAAAAGTAAAACATCATGACAAGGATGAATCAATATCTATCAATTATAACTCACAATGTTTCTTTTTTTTTGTTATAACCCTCAATGTTAATGGCCTCAATTCACTAATCAAAAGAAACAGACTGGTAGAATGGATTAAGAAGCAAAATCCAACAATATGCTGTATACAAGAAACACACCTAACTCAAAAAGAAACTCATAGACTGAAAGTAAAAGGATGCAAAACAGTTCTCCATGCCACAGGAACCCAGAAAAAAGCAGGGGTAGCAATCTTATTTGCAGACAAAGTAGATTTCAAACCAAAACTAATTGAGAGACAAAGTTGGTCACTACATCCTTGTAAAGGGAACAATCCAAGAGGAAGAGATGACAATCCTAAATATATATGCACCAAATATGAATGCCCCGAACTATACAAAACATATATTAATGGACATGAAAAATCAAATAAAAACTAACACAATTGTAGCAGGGGACCTCAATACCCCACTATCACAAATAGACAGATCATCCAGACAAAAAGTTAATTCTAGAACTGAAAAGGAAGGAAAGCAAGGAAATTCTAGAACTGAGCAAAGCTATTGAACAAATGGACTTAATAGATGTTTACAGAGTGTTCCATCCCAGAAAATTGGAATACACATTCTTTTCAGCTGCACACGGGTCATTCTCCAGAATAGACTTCATGCTAGCACATAGGTCATGTCTAAGTAAATGTAAAAGAATTGAAGTTACCCCCTGTATTTTATCAGATTATAATGCAATAAAATTGGAGATCAATAACCTAAGAAACTGCAAAACCCCCACAAACACATGGAAACTGAATAACACCCTCTTGAACAACCAATGGGTCACAGAAGAAATTAAAGAAGAATTTAAACAATTTCTACAAATAAATGAAAATGGCACTACAACATACAAGAATATATGGGACACAATGAAAACAGTTCTACATGGGAAATTCATAGCAGTGAACGCCCATATAAGGAAAACAGAGAAAACTCAGATAAATAAACTAATGCAGAGCCTCAAGCTGCTAGAAAAAGAAGAGTATAACAAATCCAAAGCTCATACAAGAGAGGAAATTATAAAGATCAGAGCATAAATCAATGCAATGGAGACTAAGAGAACAATAAAAAAATCAATGAATCAAAGAGTTGAGTTTTTGAAAGAATAAATAAAATTGATAAACCTTTAGCCAACCTTATCAAAAAAAGGAAAGAAAAGGCACAAATACATGCAATTAAGAATGAAAAAGGTGAAATCACAGTAGACCCAACACAAATCCAAAGGATCATCAATACCTACTTTGAGAACCTGTACTCCAATAAAATGGAAAACACAGAAGAAATGAGCAGATTCCTAGATACATATGAATTGCCAAAGTTAAATTAAGAAGATATAGAAATTCTAAACACCCTAATTACAATGAGGGAAATTGAAAATATAATAAAAAACTTACCAACAAAGAAAAGCCGAGGTCCTGATAACTTCACTGCTGAAATCTACAAGACATTGCTGGAAGGAAGCTCCTCTGCTGCCATCCCAAGCTCCTAGGGCAGAGAAGCTGAGCTGGTCCCAGCACCCTGAAGGAAGCTCTGCTGCCACCATCCCAAGCTCCTAGGGCAGGGAAGGTGAGCCACGTGGGCGCCAGAAGCACTCCCCCCACCATGGAAATGAGAAGAAATGTAAACAAGTCTCAAAAACAGACTTCTGGATCACCTACAGCAACCCCAAAGGGAAACGAGATGGAACAATCTGATACTCAACCACCTGGACTCTCTGAACTGACAACAAAAGAGAATCTGGGAAAAATGAAATCAGAAATAATTACTCAGATAACACCAAAGATTTTGCTCATGGTGCAAGACATGATTAATAAATCTAGAGAGGACACAGATAAAAAAAATAGAGGATCTGAGGAGCATGATGGAATCCCAACATAGGAAACAAATGTAATCCATAAAACAGATGCAACCTGATTTCCAGGAGATTAAAAACTCCATCGAAAGTCTGCACAGCAGAATGAACCAATGTGAGGATAGAATTTCAGATATAGAAGACAAGATTGCAATTAGTGACTAGGAAAAGAAAAATTGCTTTAAAATTGTAAAGGAACATGAGAAATCAACCCAGCAGCTGCTAAACGATGCAAAGAAGAATAACATAAGACTGATGGGAGTCAATGAAGAAAGAGGAGAGAGTGCAGATGACATAAAAAAACTCTTCACAGAAGTGATAGCAGAAAACTTCCCAAGCAGGGGAGAAGAACTTGACATACAGATAAGTGAGGCATATAGGACTCCAAATAACCTTGATCAAAAAAAATCTACACATAGGCATATAATTGTTAAGATTCCAGATATTCAACAGAAGAACAAAGTTCGACAAGCAGTTAGAGAAAAGAAACAAATCACATACAAAGGAAAGCCCATCAGAATCACTGCAGACTTCTCAACACAAACCCTCAAATCAAGGAGAGCCTGAAGTATTTCAAGCCCTGAAAATCAATCAATGTAATACACTATATCAATAGAGCCAAGGACAAAAACCATATGATTATCTCCATAGACACAGAAAAAGCATTTGACAAAATCCAACATGCATTTATGATAAAAACCCTACAAAAAATTGGAATAGATGGCCTCTACCTCAAACTGATAGAAGCCATCTATAAAAAACCAACAGCCAGTATCATACTAAATGGTCACAAACTGAAATCCTTCACACTAAAATCAGGAACAAGACAAGGATGTCCACTATCACCACTCTTGTTCAATATAGTTCTGGAAACATTAGCCACGGCAATTAGACAAGAGAAAGAAATAAAAGGAATAAAGATAGGAAAGGAAGAAGTGAAACTGTCATTATTTGCTGATGACATGATACTTTACATAGAAGATCCAAAAAACTCAGTCAAAAGTCTTCTAGACGTAATTGAAAGATTCAGTAGAGTAGCTGGATACAAGGTCAACACTCAAAAAACAATTGCCTTCTTATACACAAATAACAGATTCATTGAGAGAGAAATTAGGGAAACAATTCCTTTTACAATAGCATAAAAAAAATGAAATATCTAGGAATCAATCTAACAAAGGAATCAAAAGACCTCCACACTGAAAACTACAGCACTCTGAAAAAAGGAGATTGAGGAGGATATAAGAAAATGGAAAGATATCACTTGTTCCTGGGTAGGAAGAACCAATATAGTGAAAATGGCCATACTTTCAAAACTACTATATAGATTCAATGCAATGCCAATTGAAATTCCAACAATATACTTCACAGAACTAGAGAAAACAATCCAAAAATTCATTTGGAACCAGAAGAGTCCTAGAATAGCAAAAGCAATTTTAAGTAACAGAGACATGGCTGGGGGGTATCACTATCCCCAACTTGAAACTATACTATAAAGCTACTGTGATAAAAACAGCATGGAAATGGCAAAAGAACAGACCTGAGGATAAGTGGAATAGATCAGAAGATACAGAAACAACTCCAGACATACTCAACCACCTTTTCTTTGACAAAGGTGCCAACCACCATCATTGGAGGAAAGACAGCCTATTTAATAAATGGTGTTGGAAAAACTGGATTTCAACCTGCCAAAGATTAAAACTAGACCCATACCTATCACCTTGCACTAAACTAAGATTGAAGTAGATTAAAAATCTAAATATTAAGACAGAAACACTAAACTTGCTGGAAGATAATTTAGGTAGAACTCTTGATGACATTGGCATAGGAAAAGACTTTATGAACAAATCTTCAGTAGCACAGGAGCTAGCAGAAAGAATCAACAACTAGGATCTCATCTTATTAAAAAGCTTCTGAACTGCAAAAGAAACCACCCACAGAGCCAATAGACAACCTACAATGTGGGAAAAAAGTTTTAACATCTGTCAAAGGACTACTATCTAGAATATACAAAGAGTTGAAAAAAATCAGAACCCCCAAATTCAAAGATCCAAAATGGGCATCTGAAATGAACAGACATTTCTCAGACAAATAAATGCAGCAACAAATACATGGAAAAATGTCAACATCACTGGTCATTCAAGAGATGCAGATGAAAACAAACTGAGATTCCACCTCACCCAACAAAGAATGGCTGCTATCAAGAAATCAACCAATAACAAATGCTGGGGGGTGGGGGGTGGGGAGAAAGGAACCCTTCTCCATTGTTGGTGGGAGTGTAGACTGTTGCAACCACTCTGGAAATCAGTATGGAGATACCTCAAAGAACTAGATCTAGAGGTCCCATTTGACCCAGCTACTCCCCTACTGGGAATCTTCCCCAAAGCATTAAAAGAATCATACCACAGCGATATATGTGTGCCCATGTTTATAGCAGCACAGTTTGTAATAGCTAAAGCTTGGAAACAGCCCAAGTGCCCATCAACTGGAAACTGGATAAAGAAGATGTGTTTTCTTTTATAAATGGAGTACTACTCAGCCATAAAGAATGAGAAACAAGAGACATTTATAGCTTAATGGATGCATATTGAGGCCATACTCTTAAGTGAAATAAATAGGACACACATGTGTAAATACCGAATAGTTTCTCTAGTGTGAGAATCTGACAGTGTAAATAAGGATGAAAATGATTAAAATGAATAATCGATAATTTGAAATAGGAAAAGTTCCAAGGGTTCGAGGATGGTGGGAGGGGAAGGGGAATGGAAAGAAAGGAAAGGAAAAATTATGAGAAAGAAAATAAAAGTGGAATAAAAGTCTGTGTAAATAGGGAAGGATGGCAGGGATGAAGGGTGCACAGGTAATGGGAGAAAAAATAAGAACTAAGATACATCATGTTCAGGTACAAACACCCAATGATAAATGTAAATGTATTGTATACCTAAAATGTACCAATAAATATATAAATAAAAAAAAGAAAATTAATGGGAAATTTACTTGCTCATCAAACCTTTGGCTCATGAGTCCTACCTAGAATCATCTCTTAAAAGAGTACATTGTTTTCTTCTTTAAAACATTGCTGGGGTATGCTTGATGTCAATTTTATTTTCTTTCTTAATGGATCAGTTTTTCTGTCAAATATCCAAATACACTTTATCTTAAGAGTTAATAATTTTTAGGATTAGCATAAAACAGTCCATATGTACTTGAACACCAGAGGTACAGAGTTTTCCCATTCACTATTTAGAAAACCATATCCTGTTTTATTTCAGAAAATGAGTCTTGAGTGAAGCTTTAAGAATTTATTCTATGTTATATTTTTGGTACTCTTTCCCGCGTCTCTAAATATAGGTAAGTTATAATTGTTTTTCCTTTCTTGTATGTCTTTCACAGTAATCTGGATCCTTTTTTCTTTCTTTACAACTCTTTATTATTTTATTTTTGTGTCTGTTTTCCTATTCATATTTGTATCTGTTTGCTCCTGTCTCCATCTAATATAATCTCAATTTCTGAAGCTGTTCTGTTTTAGTTTATTTCTGCTTTGTCATTATTTTTTTCATAGCCTTTTTCTGTTTCACCTCTTCATATTTTAGTTGGTTTCATTTTGTGGTCAGTAATCTTTCATAGCTTTTTTGTTTTGTTTTTCATTTTTTGGTTTATTTTCATACATTAATATTCATACCTAATCTTTTTTATGTTTATATTTTGTCTAGTATGTGTATAATATATTGAAATATCAATAGTCTTTTTTCCTGTACATAGTTATGCAGGTTTTGATCATTTTTTTTTCTTGTTCTTTTGTGAATAAGTTGAGTATTCAAAGACTGTTAGAGAATTTTCCTCTTTTATAGGTAGGGTGAGTCAGGACAGCACTCCCAGACACAAATCTGAAAATCTTTTTCTTATGCTGATGTGAAATACTACAACACACAATCTCTTTGTGCAATTATTTCTCTCTTTTAAATGAAGAAGTCTTACTCAAAAATCCTTGCTTCCTCTATCTCTATAACTAAAGAAAATCTGTCAATCTTGTCTTCTAAGGCAGAGTTTTCACCTGAAAAGATTTTTTTTTAAATAAATCTTTAATTACATTTCTTCCCTATCTCTTGTCTGCTTGGCATTTGAACTTTTCTATTCCCTGTAATTATTTAATTTAGGTTGTGTATCAATAATTTAAAAAAAACTCTACTTAGGTTTCTGTCCTTCTAAAATGAATTGTTGAAGTTTCTGAGATTTTTTTGAGGGCTCAAGAAATTTAACACTACTTAAATTTCATCAAATGATATCTTTGGGTGCTTACCTGCAATCCTACTTTACCTATTGAAATCCTAGAGTGCATAAACACTCCAAGTGAAACAAGAAAGGTTACTCTCATGGAACAGAAGATGGGGCTTTCTTGGGCCCTAATTCATGACCTGTTACTCACTGAAGATGCATTTATGTTATTTGCCCCATACCTCCTTACTAACAATGTATGGCATGCACCTCCCCGTATCATCTCAGGGACCAGATAAGGTGTAAAGGGGGAGGGGTACCATGATGTCTCCAAGGATGATCTATATGTATATCTGATCTTTATCTTACAGTAGAAGCAGATCCCCTAAAACAGTAAAAAGAAGGCTCCAAAAAATGCTTTACTTATAACCCAGAGGAAAATAGCCAGTTATTATTAGGACACCTCAGTGGTATTATTTTGTGACTGGGCCAGTTTGTTCTTCTCAGAGCTGAGCCTAAAATCCTTTCTCCACTTTTTCTTTCTTCCTAAGCTACCATTAAAGCTTTTTGCCTATAGATTTCTTTTGTTGCTTCAGTTTTAATTTCTATTACACTTAAAGCAATTTCCCTTGCACTTTCTACATCATCAGCTTCAGTGGTTATTCAGATATTGACTGGGCTAGATTAAGCCTGGGGTGTTCTCCATATGGGGGTGAGTTTCATTTGGCAATTTCTGGTTTTCCCTTTTCCTAATTTTCATTGCAGCTAGAGTTGCATATCTACTTATCATTGATGTCTCCTGTTGCTGTTAGTGTTTTCACAAAACTATTTATATTTTGAGCCTAATTGATTCTCTTCTTTATAAAAGATGTCACCAATTATTTTCATCATCTATACTAAATTATCTATTTTCACAAGATTGACTGGAAGATAGAGTGAGGTGTTACTGTTAACAATACTTAGAACTGTTACTTACAACTTAACCAATTTCAGAGCTTTTAGAGGTTTTCCAAACTTCATAGTCATAAGGTGACCAAGCCTTACCTTTCCTCTTAGCTTGAGTAAACTTTAGGCAGGTTTCTTTGTAACTGTAGCCCCTGATCTCCCTTTTCTTAGAGTATTTACTTCAGAAAATTGTTATTATAAATTCTTTTTTATTTTCTCCTTTGAAATGTAACTCTTCTCCCATCCTCTTTCTAGTTTTACAAGCCAGAATGTCTTTTTCAATGACTAACTTCATTCCTTTACAACAAAATCACCTAGAAAAGAGGGCCTTATCTCTATCCCGCCATGTCTGTTGGAAGGCAACTGATCAGCACCAATTAACAACCCCGGGTGCGAGCACAGTAAGCCATCACTCCTCTAACTTCCTCTGGACATTTGCACAAGCTCAGCCTGCTATGTCCACTCTGTTTTCTATATTTTCTGGGTTCCATCTTTATTTCCTAATCCTAAAGTCATCAATAAAGTCTATCTGTTCACCTTTTTGAGTGAATTTTTCTTTGACATAGGAGATCATTAACAGATTTAGGAAGCATAACATAAGGGAATTCTGTTTGTATGGAAAGGAATGTTTTGGTTTTGTGCATTTCTGATACTTAAACTCATTTTCAGAAGATTAAGGAAAATACTCCCTCATGTTTGAGAGCTTATATCTTTGGAATAAAGACCATTTACAAGTTCTTTAGTTTTTGACTCTCAAGTACATACAAAGTCAGAATGAATCATTTTCTCATGTAGTAACTGAGAATTACACCAGATTGATGATAACTTTTACTTTTAGAAATGAAACCTCTTAATGAGAATAACTTGAACTACAGGGCAGGAAAGAAAATGATTTAATTCTCTAATCAATTTTCCCACACTCAAAAGTTCCTTCTATGTAGGGCTCATATTTTTAATGTTGGAAGGGATTGATCAACAATATTAACAATATTATTAATCACATGCACATACACACATTTAAACACATAGTCTAAAAAGAAAAAAATTTAAAAGTATGCTGAGAGAGTACCTGGTTACCTGTATTTTGTAAATCCTTTATAAATACCATATGACTAGATCACACTTGGTTGCAATTTTGTCTTAAATTAGCTTTCTAAGCTCATCTGAACAAGGATAACTACCTTTGTAGCTTTAGAAGAAGACACATTATAATTGTTATTTTATTGTTTTTTTTTAAAAAAAGCTGCATTTGAGGGACAGCTGTTAGGTAAAGTAGAAAGTAATCCATTTTTCTCTTCTTTTCTTCCTATTTCTTTCCAGAACTTTTTTAGAGTAGCAACTTCCATTGTATTCTCCATATAAACATCTATATAGGAGCGTACTCTCAAATGATGTGCGTGTGTGTGTGTGTGTGTGTGTGCGTGTGTGTAAGTGCACATGTGTGCATATGAATTCAGGGCAAACTTTGTACAGCAGTCAAGAGTTCCCTAAATCTATCTATGATCTATGGTCAAATAATTGTTTCCTTTCTAGTGGAAAGGAGAAGGGGTAGTATAGCTAGCAGCTACTTTCATCTAAGGAATGTAATAAAAGAGACTCTGTAGAAGGGCTTTTGCATCTTACTATCAAACATTCTACTGAAGTAGTTCTTTCTAATGGAAAAAAGGAGCCCTTTCTCCCAAGACTATCTAAAGCCCCCTGCTGTTCAATAAAAAGGCTGAACAGAGAGTTCTCACATCTTTATTCAAAGCCAACATTAGACAAATCTTCAAAAAATTATCAGAGCCCTCTTTATTACCAATGCTACCTCGTTTCTTTAACCTTATCCTCTGACTGTGCACAGATCTCCCCAAAGAAAGCACATTCAAATCCCTTTATTGTAAACGAAGAGGGACTTTCCACTGCACCACACAGATATTAACCAGTCACAGGCACAGGCAATCTGGAGGTGTACACTGAGTTTATTTCTTTTCACTCCTTAAAGCAAATCCATTAAAAAAAAAAATACTTGACAGAGCCCAGGAAAATAAACTTTGAGAGCAGTGAAGAAAGAATTAGCATGAGGTGTTGGAACTAAAGATAGTCTAAACTTGATGGGCTGCAATAAAAACTAGGTGACAGGTAGAAAAATGGATCAGACCACACTCATTCCTTAGACAGAAAGGCACATGGTTCCTTCTAGTTTCCACTATGAGACATGTTCTTAACAAAGAGTTGACACTTGGAATTCTCAGAATCACCTAAAAGTAGGTAATCAAGTTCATTACTACCCGCGTGAATTAGAATCTTTGACCTTTTCCCTTATGACTAGAAGAGCAATCTATGTCCATAAATACAAAAGCCACTGAAGATATTAGATCTTATGTACTTAACAATGAAACTGTCAAATATCCCACCTGGGAAGTTGTGAATGCATATACGGAGCACAGAATTCTTGCATGCTGGTGGCAGAAATAATTTTAAGCCCTGTTAACAAATCTAGAGATCTCTAAAGCAAGTGCCTCACACAAAGTGAGAAATCTGACCCAAAGTTGGCTTATTTTTAATACTTTATGTTAATGTAGATGCATATGAGCAAAGGTCTATCTTTCAAACTGCTGGTCCGTGAACTCTACACAGCAACAGTAACATTCTTTAAATGTAGTCTGTGGAGAGTCAAGAGCCTGACTGCCTCTTTCAAGGTGTCATCAAAATATAGAGTGAATATTTACAAGAATTACAGTAAGAGGTACATTGCCATTAATCCCCCTCAAAATGCTGTCCTTTACTGCAAACACACATCCCATTGTTGTCACTTCCTGAAGCATTTCTGGAAGTCTTCTCTCATGAAAGTCCTTAGTTCTGCTGACTCAATGTTATGAATCTACTCAAAACATTTATCTTTTGTGGTCTTTTTGACTTTAGGAAAGAGCCAGAAGTCCCAAGGTGCCAGATCCAGTGAATAAGGTGAAGATCACTCTGTAGTATGTTTGCTAGCCTGCCTTTCTGTTGGATGGCCCTTGGCCACAGCATTCACCATATGTTTGATTATACTTTATGAAGACTGGAAAGAGGACTTTCAAAATGTTTTCAGAAAGTGATCAAAACAGGTAAATAAGTGAGTTTGAAGTGAGGAGGAAGTATATTAGGGGAATTAATGGCATTCTGTCTTTTACTGTAATAAATTTGTAAAAAACTTAAACATTTACTATATAGTTATAACACCTTGTATCTGCTGAATAAACAACCTTTACTTGAATCAGTTTCTTCTTCTGTCAAATGGGCATAACACTTTGTATTTCAGATGGCTGTGAAGATTAAATGAGTTATAAAAAATATATAGCTTTCAACTGTGCCTGATGCATTCTTACACCTAATAAACAATAGCTATTATTTCTAAAAGCTTGTCTCCTTCTCCGTCTTCATGTTACATTTTAAGAATCACTGCAAAAAATTCAAGACAACCAAAATAGTAAGATCACCTTAATCCACATCATAACATCCTTTTCAATGTCACCCCTCACTTTCCATAATTATACATTATTATAATGTATAATAATTATAATAATTATACACACACAAATGCACACATTAGACTTATATATGCCTTGTTCTACATGATATTCTATATAAAGCAAGCAAGTATATTGTCTCTGAAGACTATGTCTCAGTAGATAAGAAAGACCGTTTAATGCACATAGGCATGCATGAATAAATGGATAAATATTTGCATAATATATATGTAATCAAAGAAAAGAATAGGACAAAAGTGCTATTGAGTGAGTAGTCAGTGATAGATGATGTTATTCTAGATAAGGAATGCTTTCTAAGGTGATGTTGGGAAGGAGACCAGAATGAAATGATGTGTGTAAAAATCTAGTGGAACCATGCTCTAGGTAACAGGAGGTTGAGGAATGTGTTTGGAGTGTGCTATTTCAGGCATAGTAGAATTGCTGTTCCTGGAGTACTGTGGGACTGGCCAAGGCAAGAAAGTTTAGAAGCAAACAGTGATCAGATTACTCAGGGGCTGTAGCCATTTTTGGAACATTTAAAATTTATTTAAGTGGAAAAGAAACCATTGTAAGATTTAGAGTAAGGGAATATAAGTATTTTTAAATATTTTAAAATATTATTCTATATGGTTTATAACAAATCCATGTATTTATTATCTATCTATCTATCTATCTATCTCTATATATATATATATATATAGTATAACTTACTCCTATGACACAGACAAAGAGTTAGTCCGTGAGAGCAAGGAAATTAGAAGGAGGGAGGGGTTGCTGTTCGTAAATGTGCTGGGACAATGGTAATGACGAACACTTCAGGTGCATTAGCATAGAACAAGCAGTCAAGTATACTCTGGTGCTCACTCCAGGATTTCCTTAAAAGACACTGTGCAGTTTGAGTGACAGGAAAGTAATATGGCTTTACAAAGATGTAGCTTAGCTATATGGCTAAGCCAGGGGAAGAAACCACAACTCATTAGATGTCAACCACACAAGATCAGCATACACATATCCAAAATTTACCCCATAGGGATGGATGGGACTATGTATTGCTCTTTTCAGTAATATTTTTGTTACATTGTTATTTATTTATTATTTTATTTTATATTCCTATGGTTTTATTAACTATATAAGTGTATATTTACCATAATTATAAATACTGCTAAATTGAATATATTCACTCCTAATTACCCACTTCTTCTGGGTAAATTGTTTTGATTGTTACTATTCAATGGGAAACATATTACATTTTATAACCTATATTTTTGAGTTTTAGTCACATTGGCATAGCCACAGAGCTCGTATATTTGTTCACTTCTGAATGGCCTGCTTAACATCTTTGCATACTTTCAAAACTGTTGTTTATTTATCACAGGTAGCATTTTATGTAAGTTCAAATTATGTGTGAGCAGTTTGACCTTTTTATGCTTTGTATTTTAATTATTATTTATTCAAAACTCTATATATTCTTTGATGATTTTCATATTCTAAGTTATATTCAGGAAGCTGTCCCTCACCTTAAGCTTGTACAAATGAATACTATTCATATTTTTTAAGTACTTCCTTCAAATTAGATTTACATTTAGGTCACGAACCATGTGGAATTTTTGTGTTATATTATTTAGTACTAGGACTTGGGTTTTTAAAACAAATACCTTCAAACACAGAATATGCTGTCATATGCTTCTAGAATTTTGGATTCCTCCCTGGTTTTTCAGTATTTCTCTCCATACCAAGAGGTCAAAAGCCTGCACACTAAATTCCCTAGTTCAGCTAATCATAGATGACTCTGTGAGAGGGTCTGTCCTTGGGAGGCATTACCAGAAACAGGAGGCATAAGGAGGGCAGAAACCATTTACACTCCTGCTCTAATTAGCCTCAGAGCAGCAGTAACAGACCACAGGCTGAGGACTGGGTAGATTTCGGGCAGCATGAACAGCTGTCTGGCTCCTAGGGGCTGGTTTCCTGGCTAAGGAGAGTCCAGCAATAGCAGCAGCTGCTCAAGGTGAGTGGTGGTGTGAGCTCCATTCAGAAGTGCAGCACCCTCCAGGCCCTGCCCTTTGCATTGTTCTAATCCTAATTTTTAATAGCTTTAAATCATCTTCATACCAAATGTGTATTTCAACCATGTAGAGTGTATTTTATTTCCCTGTCTGGACACTGATTAAATACACCATTCATTTGCCAAGCTGTCACTTTTAGCTTTTGTACAATCTCCCCTTCCCAACCTTCCCTAAAGGTTTGGTTTCATTTCATATGTTCTTCCACACACACACACACAAATCTCCATGAGGCAGTACTCTTAAGTGAAATAAATACGACACACATGTGTAAATACCAAATAGTTTCTCTGGTGTGAGAAACTGAAAGTGTAAATAAGGACTAAAAGGTAGAATAGATAATGTGAAATAGGAAGAAACGGGGCAAAGGGAAAGGGGAAGTGGGAGGGGTAGGAGAAAGGAAAGAAAGGAAAGGAAAAATTATGAGAAAAGGAAAAAGTGGAAACAAAATCTTTGTAACTAGGAAAGGGTGGAGGGGGTAAAGGGAGGGCAGGGAATGGGGAAAAGTAAGAAAAAAGATCCATCATGTACAAGTATAAGTTCCCAATGATAAATGTAAATGTATTGTATACCTAAAATGTACCAATAAAAGAATTTAAGGAAAAAAAATTCTACAATAGATCCTTCTAGCCATTGGGAGCTTCTCCATGCATAAATTTCATATTTTCATTCCCAACTCTGCTGAAAATTTACGATGAATAGGTATTGGTTTTCCAATAAAGTCAAAGTCTGTTAAGGATTCACAGGATGCAACCTGAAGGATCTCCTTTCACGGCACCCACGGCTCACCTCCAACTCTGTTCATTCTCACTCTTTCTGCAGATTGGTCTTCCTCTCATCTCTCAATGTCACCTCTTCTCGTTCTGGCCTCGTTTTCACATCATTTCTCCTCCTTAAGTGCTCTTACTTTCCTTTGCTGATTTCCACATTCCTGTGGCATTCATAGCTTATGAAGTCAAGATGTCTTCTACGTCTCTAAATAGGCACATCTTCTTCACCAGATTTTGTTGGATTGCTGTGTAGATCTCCATCATATTTCCCAAAATGATAAATTCATATTTGCTGTGGAGATTATCTGATTTCCATCAGATATCCCTCATTCCCTCTAGAATCACTAATCACTACATACAAGGTCTATGCCTGTATTTGCTCATTCCTCAATTGGAAACATTACCACATTAGTGGGTTCTAGGATTCTAGGGCGGGATGGTGGTGGTGGTCAAGTATTACCTGTTAATACTGCTCCTAGATTGTGCACTGGACTTGTGTTCCAGTTCTGTACTAGTGTCCTCTTGTTTATTTAAAGACGCATTTGTAAATATTTTGTTATATGGTATGGAAAGCCTTCCTGCATTGTTTCCTCTTTTTGACTTTTCATTGCTCATTCTTGCACAACTTTTACAGGTGAATTTTATCATTTTTACTGGTCCTAAAACAAAAGCTGCGTCAATAGCCACAATGATAGAAATACTGACCATTAGGCTTTAAGGAAGAGCTAATGTTTCAAGTATTATTTTAAAGAAGATATTAGTTTTAAATAATTCTTTAGTATTGAACATTTGATTTGCCTGCAGTTGATCTACATTATATACAACTGTGTCCATTTAAATGTACTGTACAAAAATTTCTGCATGTTACGATGTTTTGGCATCTTAATAAATCTTTCTCTGTGGGGAGACACTGTCTCTCCTAGGTCTAGTCAATTCTTAGAAATAGAAAATTGGCCTGCTGGAGCATGCTAAGTTTTGGATGCAAACTAACCAATCAGAACCTACAAGAACCACCTCTTTTTTCTTGCATGTGCACCCTGTAAGGCAATATTGCGCTGCCTCAGTTATGCTGGAGCCAGGTACTAAGCAACTAAAGACTACCTAATAGGCAACTTTAGTGCAAAGCCCAGAAAGATTATTCAAAGTTCAAAATACTAAAATGTTTACCCTGCCTTGTCCCATGGGAACCCCAATAAAGGCCATGGTCTGAGCCGACCTCTTGATCTTGTCCTCTACCTCCTGACCACCCAAGTATTTTCCATTGTGACCTTAAGTGGAGTACCACATCCCCCTTTCTGTGATCTATGACTACAATGAATTGCTTCCTTCCAAGTCTGGTTCTCATCTCTTTCTTGGGTTACACTTGCTTTACCATCCTGTATTTCAATATGAACTCTTTTAGAACAATATGAGTCTACAAATTATTGTTATTTCTGAAGTGTAAATTCTAACAAACAAAGTTATTAGTAATATCTGAGTTTTTATATTCATATTACCAAAATAAATTTAATAAAAGAGAAAATTGTAAATAATTTCAATTAAGATTGTATATTCTAAAAGTGATGTGTTTTCAAACAATATTTTGGGGCTTTGTATATAACTAAGTGGTAGAGCGCACTTTAGATATAACTAAGTGGTAGGATTCATGAAGCCCTAGGTTTGATCCCTAGCACCATCAAGGGCAGCAACAATAAAAATTAAATTCAAAACCTAATATTTGTCATGAATATTTTCCATTGGCACATACTAGTAAGCAGTCTATTCCCCTATTCTCTGTACAGGCATCATAATGACAATGCATATAACTTTTTAAATATGCCTTCTTTGGATTACTATGCCTATAACAGTAAAATTTTAGAACACATAAAGATAATGCCGGTGCATAAAAATGCATTTATACAGAGAAAGACGTGCTGAAAATCAGATTTCTATACCTCAATTTTATTACTTCTGTAAAGTTGCACAACATTGTTATACTTACTACCATAGCTGTGTGGTAAATGGTTTGCACTTGTGGGAGAATTGATAGTTACATGTTTGAATACAGCAAGAAATCTGGAAATATTTTCAAGCTTGTAACAAATCCTTTATTTAAAAGTGTTCTTTAAACTATGAAATAGCATAGAAAAATAATTGTTTCCAATTTTCATAAACATCCAGAACAGATAGCTGAATTTTTTACAGTACTTAAACTATAGTTATTTTAGGAATATATTATTATTCTTTTTCTTTTCACACAAGTATCTAGAAATACCCTCTAAGTGTCTTTTATATATTTGAAAGTTCTTTTGACATTCATGTTATTCACCACTTCATTTGGTTCTGAGAAAATTGTGCTCACTACTTATTATATCTGTAGAATTATGAGACCTCTGAAATATAAAAATATAAATTAAATAAAATATAAATATAAAATATAAATTTTAGTATGCTTTGTTCATTTTTTTCTTGGGGTTTGATGGTATTAAATTGTCTTCTAGGGAACAATCTCTTGTATCACAGAAAGATTCTTCCTATAATACTTCACAGTTTTTCAAAAGATTCTGCCCATAATACTTCATGGTTTTTTTCCTATCAGTATACAAATTTTACACTCACATTAGTTCAAAAATTATTGAATAACTTTAATAAATATATCAGCTTATAATTACTTTGGGGATTTTCACTGTGACATCTAACTTTATTAATTATTATTTCTTATTTATTTCTAAATTCTCACTTCTAGTTACATTGACATATGTCAAATTAGACATGTTTTATCATAATTTATAATAGCTAAGTATTGGAAAGGGCCTATTTAGCCATCAACAGATTAGTGGATAAAGAAAATGTGTTATTTATGTTTAGTGGAGTACTACGCTGGCATGAAGTACGATAAATTCATGCTACTGTGTTCTCTCTTGCTTGGTGATACTTCCTCAGGCTGTAGTGTGTACTTCTTTTCCTACTTTTACTTGGCCAAAATTTGTTCTGCAGAGCCTCTTTCTCTTCCTTCCTGTAATACAATTCTGCTACCATTGAAAAAAAAGAAAAGAAAAACTTGAAGCATTCATAGGTAAATGGATGCACCTTGAGACCACAACATTAAGTGAAATTAGTCAGACACACAAGCATAACTATCACATGGTTTCTCTTATATGAGATACCCAAAATATAAATAAAGAGCAAAATAAAAGATAGATATTCAGAAATAAAGAGATCAATTTCAAATGTGAAGTGGACCAAGAGTTGCAAAGAGCAGGGAAGGATGGGTGGGGTGGGGGACAAAAAAACTTAAGTTTTGTCATATACATGTATCAACTCCCCATGGTAAATATACTCCAAATGTGTATTTATAAAACTGATAAAAAGAAAAGACAAGAAATAAAAATTACATGAGACCATATGTGTATTTTCCTTTTAAATGTAATTTTTCCTTCCGTGGTACTCAGGTATTTAAGCAGAATTATATTGGTTTGCTGTTGTTACTGCAACAAATAACCACAGACTCAGCAATGTAAACAAGAAACATATTGTTTGGACTCAAGGTTCTATAGTTTACACGTACTTCTCAGAGCCGCATGACCTAATTGGACCCTCTATTGATAGGCTCAAGAGTCCCCAAATCAAGGGAGCAGCAGGAGGCATCCTTCTGAGGCTGTGTGAAGTCTGTCTACATCCAAGTTCTCTTCCACTTGCTCAAGTAACAGATAACTATACAAGACCTGCAGTATCATTTGTGCACTGCCTTTACCCTAATTCTCAAGTGGTAACAGAATGGAGATAACAGCATCCTTAGTTCTCTAGTGAAGATCTCAGAGGCTGAAAGATCAAGAAATTTACCTTTTTTTACAAAAGTTCATTATCTGAATTAAAATTCTGCCTGGATTAAAATTCCACATTCTTTTTTATGAAATTGCTCTGCTATTCATTATTTGTGTATGCAGTTTGGCACACTGCCCCCAACAGCATCAAGAGTGGCATCTATGATAACATCATGTGCACCCAGAAAAAAAGAGAGCATGTTTCTGAAGAAACTAATGTGCTGCTGCCGCCTGATGGGATCTGAGGAGCATATAGGGAGCATTTGTATATAGAAACAGTCTTAGAGCCACACTGCATACTTACCAATGCAACTCTATTAATCCTCATTTGAAGCAGATTGACTTTTGCTTGCTTTCTTTAACAGTTATTTCTACATTAATTTCAATGGTAATATATAAACATTCATGAACACAAACTTTGCTCTAAATTACCTTAAATCCATTTTGGAATATGAAATGATAAAAATAAATTCAATAAAAAAATAAAGTCTGTTCAATAAACTCAGGATCAGTCTTTAAAATGCTTCAGTAACACCTAAAGCAAATAACCATAACTCTTCCTACGTTAAAAATATAGAGTTCCCAAAACACACAGAAAAAAGTGTCCTTTCTATTACATAGACAAGTTCAAAATAAAAGAAGGAAAAAAAGCTTTTGTGGAATTATAACTTAAGAGAAAGCTGGCAAAGACAGAGAAAAGTGGACAAGATGGATGACAAGGACTGGGTAATGCAAGGGGTGTGTTGGGGTCAGATTTGATCACTTAGCATTTGACCTTTAATTTGTGTGATGATGGGAGATAAAGTCTTCAGCCTCCACAGTCAAGAGCTGAAATAAAACAATGATTTTGTCTGAGTGAAAGTGCATATTAGAAAACAAATGCATGGATTGGCCACACTGATCACAAAACTTGTGAGGATAGCTTGGGTTTGGGGAAGGAAGCAAAAGTATTCTCTGGTAATATATAATCACATATATGATTCATTTGCATAGTTGGTGTTTAAACTACTGTGAAAAATTTTCTAGCCTGAAAATATAAACATTTTCCAAATTTTATCTTTTTAATGTTTATTACCAGTATGATCAGGAAACCATAAGCCAAAAACTTAACAAAACTTGGTTTCATATTGACAATACAGTTGAAACAATTTGAAAAAGCTGTCTTGGAGGTACATGTTCTCAATCTAGGTTACCTGGTGTTTCATGAATGAAACATTGATGAAGATAAAATCATGATCCATATTATAATTCATACAAAACTTAATGCTCAGTACTAGCAGTACCAAGAAAACTCAAAGAACTTCAGATAATAGAAGTTTGAGCATAGATCATATTAGAAATGTTATGACTATTTGTCATAATTCGTGTATTTAATATTTTGTGTAAGAAAATCAAGTCTACAAGATATAGGATAAAACTTTCTATAAATATGAAATTATTATTAAAAACTAGAATGCCATATAAAGAGTAAATAGGAAATATATGATAAAAGCATGAAATTAGATTATTGAGAGATTTTGCAGAAACAGTAAAACAGAGAGTAGGTTAACATTTTCCCCAAATCCTTACAGCACAAAAGCTGTTTGAACTTATACACTCATTGACATCATTGTCTAAAGACAGAGGTATTCAAAGTAAAAATATTTTCATGAAAGCAAATCTGAGATAGGTTTACACTCGCAAAAACAGAATTTAATTGATAAAATTTAGAAAGATATGCATTTAAGCAGTACAGAAGGAGAAAGTGTTGAGAAAATAAATGGATAAAATGAGTAAATTTTAATGAGCATTGCATATGGCATCAGAATGGTGATGATGATATTGGTGGTTTTAGCAATGAGAGTTTCAAAGCAAGATAAGAGTAAAATGCTGAAAGTATGAAGCAGAGGTAGTTTTAAAAATTTTTCAGACTGCTTATTTTCCAAATTCATGAAGATTACAGACGTTTATAGTTTCAAAAAGCAGAACCCAAGTGATTAAGTCTAAAAAATAAATTAATAACATAATTGATGAGGAAGGCTGTATAATGTCAAGCCACTGAGTCACACTGTCTGCTCAGCTGCTCTGTGAGGCTCCCTGTGCCCACGCCCACGTGTCCAGTAACATGTCTCATCCGAAACGCCCCCACTTGCACTTCTCAGTACTTTCTCTCCAGGCCTCTGATCTGCCAAGGGGGAATAAAATACAATGTCAGTTTGGAAATGGGAAAAGATGAAAAATGAAAATGTCATAAATGTTAATAAAAGTAAATACCTGGAATATGTTATAAAAGTCCTGCTAACAGAGATATATATGTGATTACTTTTTGTTAAAATCATACAAAAGAAGATATAGAAGATTTTTTTAAATGTCCTATAAAGGAAAAACAGCAATAGTTTAGACATTGTAGCCCATAATGGTTCAGTGGAGTTGCTCAGCACTGGCACTGCAGAGCCAAGAAAATCACAGAAAGCATGGAAATGAGGGAACCTGATTTCCCATACCCTGTGAAGGTGCTCTGTTGTTCCTCAGATGCTGCATTGGAAACCCATGATGTCTAGTCTGAAAGTAATACTCATTATATGTTACCATCATCTGTTAAAGTTTAAAATAATGTAAATCAATAAATGTTTAAACATGTTAAAACTATTTAATGTATTTAAAACTAATTTTAATGCAGAAAAATGGCAATCCACCCATAGATATTTTAAAAAGAAAACTGAAAACAAATATCAAAAAAACACCGTAGAAGGATATTTGTGGCATATTTATTTACAATGCCCAAACTAGAAGCAGATCAAGAGTTGATCAAAAGCAAAAAGAACTACCTGTGGTGTATTCGTAGGGTGTTGTACTAAGTGGATAGAGGTAATAAATAACAATATGAATGGATATCAAAAGGTTTTGGTGAGAAATAGAAGTCCTGTGTAAAATATGATGTTTGTCATAAGGTTTTGTTACTTAAAAGTTCTAAAGTAACTGTTGATAGTGCAAAAGGTCAGAATTATGGATGCAAGTGTGTGGGTGAATAGAATTAACTAGAACATAACTTTAGGGAGCTTTCTGGTATGAAGGAATTGTTTTACATCTTGAGAGTGGTTTGGATGACACAGCTATACATATTATTATTATTGTTATTGTTATTATTATTATTATGGTACCAGGGATCAAAATCAGGACCTTGCACTCGTGAAGCAGGTGCAGAGCCACTGAGCTAAATCCCCAGCCCACAGCTATACACATTATTAAAACTAATCAGAAGACAAACTTACATATCATGCATTTTTTTGCTTGTGAATTTTACTTCAGAATTGGGAAATGAGTATAAACCCTGATTGTACCATGAATTACACTCCCGCTAAGGTATTGAGGAGGAGTGCTGGTGTCACAATTTACTGAGAAAACATTAGACATGAAAAGTTAACCAAGAAGAGAGGGACAGGTAAGTGGATCCATACATAACAAAGGAAACTCTAGAAAAATATAACAGTGAAATCTAAATTGTCAATATATGGGTATTCATTTTGAAATCATTTTATTGTGTATTTATGTAAAAAGTTTTTATATAAAATAGAGGAATAAAAATAAGTAGGAATTATAAACATCATGTTCAGGATAATAGTATTTGACATTATAATTTTATTTCTATTGCATAAATTATATTTTTGAGGAAATATTGACAACATGGTGAATTCATAGAAAAATGGTATGAAGCTATAATTTTATATTTGACCACATTTCCATTAATATATTCAAATAGAAATTGCCTACAATTTATTTTGCATTGATTATAAATCTCTTTTTCATGAATTATTCATGAGTTCTGAAAAGATTCTGTTAATTCATGCACATATTGAAGAAACTTTTCCTGTACAAATAAATGCAGCGTATATTTTCTTATAATCACATATATCAGCTGTATTCTTCTATTATCTTTAATGTAATTTTTAATTTTACTATAATATTTTACTTTGCTCATGCTTTCCATGTGAAATAAATAATATATTCTACAATGGCTTTTCGTAAAGTCATTTATTCAAATATGACTTACTAAATGATATTTTCATAACTTTAATAATCAAATTAGTGATTTTAACATTTCTGACAATACCTTTGGTACATGTTAAAACAAATGAATCATTTCCTTAAGATTTGAGCACACTATCCTCTTGTTATCATTTTTTTCTTTTTTTAAGGTGGCATATTGAAATTCACTGACCTAGAAGTTTTAGAATTAAAATATATAAATACACTTAAAAAAGAGTGGGACATCATTTTACCTGTCAATCAGTCCCAGATATTCAGCATTGGCTACAAAAACTTCAGACGGGCCCACAGACAACTATGACCCAATTGCTGGTACAGCGTTTTCTGTATTAAAAAGTCAGGATCCATAGAAGGAACCAAAGGAAAAAAAGATAAAATCATACCTATTGCAATTTTTAATGATTTAAACCTACCCCAGTCATCTACAGAAAAACCCATGGACAACAGAGGAATGGATTCCTGTTTCAGGTGCAAAACAACTGGACACTGGGCATGAGATTGCACAAAGCCTCTTTCTGGGGCCTGCTCTGTACGTGTGGCAGCTAATGTGCTTAACTTGTTACATTGGAGGTCTGACAGTCCTTGCTGTCAGTAATGGGGTAGGCCAGCCAAAACTCTTATTTCCTGCTCTGATAGCTAAACAGGCCCAGGAGAACCTGCAGTGTCCCTGTCTACAGATATCACTATTTCTTCTGAGGAGCTCTGGGTAACCTTAAACATCATGTACGAGCCTATTCAATTACTTCATTCTTTTTTGATTTATTCCTCCTTTGGATCTATGGCCATAGTTGGGGTTAAGGAACCCCTAATTGGAGATCTTTTACTCCTTCTCTGCCAAGAAGTTAGCCATTCTTATGGAGAAGTAATCTCCCAGACTTATGCAAACAGACAGGACATCAGTGACCAGCCCATCCAAAATCCTGAAGAGATGCGGCTCACTGATGAAAATACCTTTTTCCAAGAAAAACACTGAAAGAGAGTTTAGGTAGTTGTTAGCTCATAACAGGTCATTAAAGCTAAGCTTCTTCCTCCAGGATTCTCTGCTCAAAAAGCAGAGTTGATGACTCTTACTGGGGCATTGATATTACGAAAAGGCAAAAGGTTAAGCAACTATAAAGCTTCCAAATATGACTTTCTGGTGCTATTTGTCCATGCAGCAATCTGGAAAGAAAGAGGCTTACCAACTAACAATAATCTATAAGCAAAGGGAAGAAATTCTAGAACTCCTTGAGATAATCCATCTTCCTAACCAGGTCACAGTTATGCATTGTAAAGGACACCAAAGGAACATGTCCTAAGTCTCCTTGGGAAATCAAAAGGCTGATGGGCAGACAAAAGGGCAGCCCGCAGCCACTTAAGACTCCAGTGTTATTCCCAGTTTCCAAGGAACCACTTTGGGCCTTTCTCAAATGATACAGTGACAGCCTATAAAAACATTTCATGATTCCATCTATATGAAAAAGAAGCTACATTAGAAATGGTCACTCAAGCTTTCACAGGACTAGGACCAGCAGCAAACATCCAACAGGTCTGCAAATCTTGCCCACTCTGTTCCTACAACCTGATCAAGCCCAAATAATCTCCTTTATTAGAACCTGTACAGAGAAGAGGGACATACCCTGGAGAAAACTGGCAATTAGATTTTATTCATATGCCACCATGTGGAGGATTTAAACATATATTGGTCATAATTGACACTTTTCCAAGCTGGATTGAAGTGGTTCCTACCTGTTAAGAAAAGGATACTGGGATAGTCAAGTTGTTTCTTAAAGAAATCCTCCCCAGATTTGGACTCCTCCCATCTTTCCAGAGTGAAAAATGAGCCTTTTTTAACCTCTCAAACAACTCAGGGAGTGGCAAAGGCTTTAGGAATAAAATACCACCTCCATTCCACTTGGTGGCCTCAATCTTCTAGAAAGGTAGAGAGAGCCAAACAGACCCTAAAGTGAGCTCTGGCCAAAGTTTTCCAAAAGAATATCTGAGTCCTGGCTCCACTTGCTATTAATCATACTCATAAGGGTCTGTAACATGCCCCAAACTGGCCTTAGTTTGATCCTGTTTAAGATGTTATATGGAAGGCCATTCCCATCATCTGTTATGGGAGTAGACTCAGAGACTATGAGCCTCTTACAATATCTCATTAACTGGTCCAAATACAATAGGCTAACCAAATTTATGGGAGCAGATTTCTCCCAGCTGCTGGCCCAGGGGGACCACTTAGTGTCTACCCTGGAACCCAAATGCTTGTAAAAACTTGAAAAAAAAACCCACCAGCAGATCACTTAAAGCCTTTTCTGTGAGCCTTGCCACACCCACTGCAGTAAAGAGAGAAGAGATAGATAATTTCATTCATCTTTCCCAATTAAAACTTGTTCCACTTGAGCTATCTGAAGAAAACACCCAAAGGAAAAAGCTATTCCTGTGAGTCTCTGGAAGGCTTTGAGATTTTTCTTCAAAAACAAAACTTCAGTGTGGCTACAGAATCCTTCTAAGGCCATGGCTTTCAGACTCTTGATAATTTATCTGGCATGACTCTCTAACGTACTTTCTTCCCTAGTGGAAGCATGAAAATCTGACCTGCTTCTCACATTTGGGCTAATAGTAAAGTTTCTTCCTCCTGTTAAACAGGCAGCATGATGGTCATTGACTCTTTTCTCATCGTTTTGTAACAAGTTTTCTTTCTTCAATCCAGCCAGCAAGCCAGAGCACTTCAAAGTAGTTGGAGAACATGTAATCCCTAGTTAATAGGGTGGAGAGCCCCTTCAGTCTGAAAAAGCTATAGAAGACAGAGACTTCCATTCCTTCAGTAACACCATAAAGAATTATGGGTATTCATGTCTCTTATGGAGAAATGGTAGAGGATACAGGGTATGGCTTAGGCTGACCAGGAAGAAATGTGGGATTCCGGGATCTACATAGCACTTTCTCTCGGGACTCCGTATGTAGAACTTCTTGCGGGTTCCCATTAGATGTGGATAATATATAAAGACACAGATGCCAAGAAGAACCTGCTACCGTGACTCTTTCCAGCAGCCCACCCTATGTCTCCTGGACCCAGGGCATACTTTTATTTTTGCTTTTATTCTTTCCTCTTTTTTGTTAAGACCAAGTTTGCTGTGCAGAGTCAGTCTCTCCCTCATGCCTCATTTTTGATAAATGTTGTTACCATTTTTGGCTTGTGTCATTCAATTCTTCCCTCAAAGTGAGAAGGAACTGAAATATGTTTAATTTGCAGGCCATTTCTGAAAGGAAAAACTTGTTAACAATACTTTATCAAATCACTCTATGGCATGGTCTTCATAGTGCTCCTTAAATTCAAATGTTGAATTCTTAACATGAAAACCTTACAATGTGGGCATATCTGAGAGAATTTGGGAGAAAAGACCTTGAAAGGAATCATAGCAGAGAGAGAGGTTATGTGGGTGAACTGTCTCAGCATGACTGATGTTCTTATAAAAGGCAGAAATTAAGATATCGCTATCCAGAAAAGAATGGCCAAGAGAATCATAGGGAACAGATGGCCATCTACCAGCTAAGCAGTCTCAGAAGCATGTCCCCACTGACACTTAGAGCCTGGACTTCTAGAATCCATGACCGGGAGAAAATAAATGTCTTATTTAAGTCTCTTGCTCCTCAGCACTTTGTTGTGTCTGCTCTAGAGAACTAATACAGTATTGACGACCACTTATCAAATGTTCCTACAGAACCAAAAGTTCTTGCAATGTTCCAGTTTTCTCAAATTAGAATATATATGGTATATATTATATCCTTAGTAGAAGACCACTTTGAAATACACCAATGGTCACTTTAGATGATTATAGAGGACTCCTAGCAGAATGAAAGAAAAGAAAAAAGAATCAATCATGATTCATCTTTTATTTCTAATACAGAATATGCAGTACAAAATTTTAAAGATTATTTTAAAAAAGAACAAAAGAACATTCAGTGTTTGTACTGTGCAAATCCCTAATCTCCTCATGAATATTATATCAGGTATCATAATACCCAGTGACACCATCAGACACAAACTGAACACTTGCTGCCAATCAAGCTATTTAGATTGAATAGAAGAAAATATGGTATTACACTGCTATGTGAATAGCAGAAATAAAAATTTTTATGAAAAAATAGACATATGCTACATATATAAATTAATATGCTGTTTACATAACACGTTAACTAACTACAGATAACAAAATAATTAAATCTTAAAATTAGACATTTACTTATTTCACCTTTATGCTTATAGTTATTTTATTCAAGTTTATCAAATTCTTTTGTGTGTTAAATAATATGCATAATATGCATAGTATTTGAAATAGGCCGGCTGGAAATTCCATGTGTGTGTGAGTGTGAATATATGTGTGTCAGAGCTAAATTGTCTAAACCTACTGCTAGAGAGCTTCCTAGGTGTCTTAGTGTCCTAAGAGGGTTAGGACTTGGGATGTGGTTGGAAGAAGTGGGTCACTGGGGACTTAACCCGGAAGAGTAAACTCTTATCTCTCACTTAGGCTCTCTGGGACAATCTTTCTCTCTCTGTTTCATGGCTGCCATGAGATGAACAGCTTTCCTTCACCATGCTTTCGCACCATGCCATTTCTACCTTCAGGCAGCTGATAGCAACTTTTGGAACTGTGAGCCAACAATACATTTCTCTCTTTTAAATTGTTTTTCTCTGTTATTTGGTCACAGAGACCAATAAAACAAAAAAGAAAAGCAGACTATTACAGTATTTGAAGTACCCTTTTGTCCTGATTATTTTTTAAAGGGAAGTTGAGGAAATGTTTCAGCACAAAACAAAGAAAAGAGATGCACTGATTGCTTGTAAACAGTTATACAACTTATGTTATATTAACTCCTTGCCTCTCTATCACATTTTCAAAACTTGCAAGTTTTGCAAGAGCAAAGAGACAGTCTGTGCTGAAGTCTGGAAAATAAGTGGCCTAGCCTTAGGTCCTTGCTTGGATTAGTACTCTGTTTTCATGGATGGATATTTGCTTTTTCTGTTACTAAATTGCTTTGCTCATGAATCTATTCCTTTCCTCCTAGACTTTGGAATTCCCTCACTCAGGGAAGGGAGATCATTGCAGGATTGAAAGGAAAAATAAAAGAATTTAATATGCTTGGTTCTGAGATTTCAAAATCAAGAGCTTTGCATAAATTACAGCATTGAGAGCAAATGGTCTTAAATATTCTATGTCCCTACCCTTTGCCTCATACTAGGCAAGAGGAATGATGGATCAAACACTCTTTGTCAGAGGAGCAAAGAGTGAACATGTATTGAGGAAGCCAAAGAACCCAACCCTCAGAAGTAAGCACTGAATCTCAAGATGGACCTAGAGAAAAGGGTAAAACCTGCAGTCACTTGTGGTTATCTGAAGCCATTGAAGGTGCTCCTTTTTTCTTTGTTGTGATTTGGGAGAAAGAGTAACAGTTTACCCTTCTAGTCTCACTTGCATCATGAGCCAGGAGTGGCATTCTAGGGATATTTGTTGTCAGCTGCCAAAGAGAATTTAGGGGGCTTTGGTGTCTTGAGAGGGCCAAAGACAAGCTTGGACCTCACCACGGTAGGGCTAGACTCCATGGACCAGTGTGCAGAAAGCAATGCACGGAACCATACTGCATGTTGAGGGAAGAAGGGAATTAAAAAATTAATTAAGAAAAAAGAAAGACAGAGTTTTGATCTGAACAAGGGGGAAAAACAAACAGATGTCATTGTAAGTGACAATTGGACATAAACTGACTCAAAGCAAAAAATGCTGAAATTATCAGGACTGAGAACTATGGATCTATGTGTCAGATGTGCATCACATCACCATCTTCTGAAGTCCCTTCCAACAGCTGCATAGCAGGTTGCAGACATGTCCAGAAAGGGTGTCAGCCTGGAGCATTTCCCAACTGAAAGCATCCTGTTCTGGGGTTTATCCTAGTGAGGTTTCTGTTCTTTACTTCACTGGTTAAGAATGATGAATCTGAATCTCTCGGTTAAATGAAAGATTAGAATTGCCAATTACCCTTGCACCAAAATTGTATGAATAAAATTGGATTCAGGACTTGTTCAAATACTAATATTTGTTTTTAATTATTAGTAACCATGAAACATGCTTCTTCTAAAAATCCTCTGCCACTTTTTCAAGTGAGCACTGTCCCAGAGTTACTTATGTGACAGATAACATTAGGTACAATTAATGTGCTTGGTTTTTTTCTTTATTTTTAATTGGTGTTACTTGGGATTAAAACCAGTGCCATCACACTGAACTACATTCTCAATCCCCCTTCCCTTTTTAAAAAGTTTTAAGAAAGGGTTTCCCTAAGCCACTAGGTTGTACAGGCTGGGCTTGAACTTGTGATGCTTCCGTCTCAGCCTCCCAGAGTGCTGGGATTACAGGTGTGTGCCACCGCACCCAGCCCCTATTGTGCTTTTATTGTGTATGTGTCCTCCCTGTACCCGCTCCCTACCCTCATCTCAGACTAACTGCTCTCAGTTCTCCATCAGCCCCTAAAAACAGGACTGTTCTGTATTTGTTTTGTCATTTTCTCAAAAGTGCCTTCTCTCTACACCTAGGGTTTTGGACATGCTATTCCATCTGTGGAAACTGCTGACCCCAACTACCTCACAAAAAGGATTCTCTTTTCTTGTTGAAGATGCCAGGGAAACTACCTTTTTCCTGCCCTTTGCTCCCTCGCTTCCTCAGCCCCTAACTGCTTCACAGCCACCCTTCATTTACTGTATCCCTCTCTACCTGAACAATTTACATACTGTCACCATCTTTAGTGATTATTCTCATGATTCTCATATGATTTTGCGATCATTTTATTTGTAGAAAAACTATTTGTATTTATTTAATTTTTCTCAATTTTTAAGACTCTTGTTGGATCTTAGTGTTTACTTTGTTGTTCTCCTTATGCCTCAAATAATGTGACAAGTGGTAGAGTCTCAATATTTTTCCAAATCTTGACAATATAATTCTAGATGGAAAACAATATAAATTAATCTCAGATGCTTATGTGAATATTTGAATTTATTACCATCCATTGAAAAGGTAAAGAACAAAGAAGAAGACTATTTTAAAAGCACGTTTAATTGTCAAAATACCAGGTAGTGAGAATGAAATATAAATGAGAAGCACAGGGTTCCCTCCCTGTCTTCATGTCTGCAAGCTTCACGTGCAAAAAACAATGATGTGAAGCTTCTCTCAAGGCTTAGGGTCAGTGAAAGAGACAGGTGTCCACCACTTACAGGGTGCTTTTGGGTATTAAGAATGGCAGTGACTTTCTTTCTTACTACAAGAAAACCCAAGTCCCAAAACAAGCTTCCAAGTCCCATCTTGACGTAAGTAAGAAAGAAATACCTAGTATCCCTCCAATTATGATTCACATTGTAAACAGATATTAGATGACTTGCTTTACAGCAATGTAGCAGGATCACAGTAAAGAACTACATTTTAAAAGTCTGAATCTCAGAGTTAATTCTCGTGTGCTTATCTTATTTTTGCCAAATGCTTTATATGTTGTTGTTTAAAAAGTGTAAGGATTATTCTGTTTTCTCTTCTTTCCCAGAAGTTGACATTGTTATGAATTATATTTGTATTGAATTTCTCTACTTGTCTTTCAATTATACACAAAAATTCCAAGATTTATAGCTACACGTTAATTATAATAACGGCTTGAAAATTATCCAACTTCTGAAAATTCAGATCAAGATGCATATTAAGAAGTAAATATTAACTTGCATTTCACCTTTAACTCTGGCTTGATTGTATTAATGAAAGAGGGGTGCCCAAAATAGTAAGAGGGGGAAATTAATACAAAGAAGCTTTTGCATTTACAATCAAGATGTAAGCAATGCATCAACATGTAGTTTTCAGTAATCACCTTTGCTAATTCTCTTTGCTTTTCCTTTGTATTTAGCATCACCATCATTTAAGAGCATTTCCTCTAATTCTCCTTTCTGCTCCCTGCCCTCATTATCACTTCCTCCCCAATCATAATCTAATGCTCTTAGTGTCTCACCAATTTATTAATTCAAAGAAACCAGAACAACCTTCAAATCACAATTCTTACAGCAGAGCGATAGACTATTCTATGTAAGGATGTGTTCACCTATGACTCAATGTGAAGTGGATCTGGGAGCAGTGAGTTTATCTGTAGTAAGATCACCATGAAGTGCTTTCATTAAATGCTTAACATATTTCTGTTTAACATAAGACCATCTTTTAGGTAATAGGGCTTTTTAAAATAAGAGTATCACTCTTTACTTCACTTACACATCTACTCCAAAGAAATCTGGGAAATTACCTCAGAAGATAGTTTTGAGAATTTAGTGATATGACACATATTAAAAGGATTTGAAAACACCTAAAAGAGATGTAGAAATATAAGCTATATTCTTGGAAAGTCATTTTTAATTGTCTTCATAATATCCACAAAACTAACTACAGACTCAAAGTAAACTATACTTTAATAGGTAAGAGAGCCTGCATGAAAGTCTAAAGGAAAGCTCCAAAATCAATTACTCCAGTAAAGCCAGACATTTACCATGGAGAGAAAGAAAGCAGAATGGTAGGGAAAGGGAAGGGGCTTAGACACTGAGAAAATCCATTCACTGTAGCTGAAGTTAAACCTTTCTACACCAAGAAATTCTGAGCATTTGAAGAAGAAATGCCAAGTGCAGAAAATTTCCATTAACAGATTCACGTTTTTGTGGAAATCTGCTGTGTTCTATTATAAATGATCTGATTATTGCATCAAGGGAAGAAAAAGAGCCACAGTGCCCTTGTGTATATGTATCAAGTGTGGAAAGAGTTCAAAGGGAATATGTAATCAGATGCTTCATGTTGTTGCTGCGTTTGTTAACTTTAGCTTTGGGTGCCTCATGTTGGCTTGCTAGTCCAGGAGCACAGCTCTATGTACAGCATGGGGAAGAAAATAAACAAGATGCCCCAAATATAACAAAGGAGAATGCAAACTTGTTTTTTACATTTTCCCTCATGAAATCTGGCAGTGATATGAAAAAAATAATGTTTTTCTCAAACTTGGACTCTGAGCTCTTGGGCAAAACACCATCTTTTTTGTGTTGCAAGGAGCCAAGTATACAATGGAACTTAGCAAGTAAAAATTGATAATGAACTGAAAACAATTCTGGTTTTATGGTGCAGAGATGACAAAATATGCATAAAGGGAGAAAGTAGCAAATATCTCATGACGGAATATTCTTTTTAAACCTCTGACTTTTTATTTGTCTCATTCCAAGAAAAGGGAAAGAAAAATGCAGTGATTAAGGACTAAGCAGTGGGTGGTGGATAAATAACATCCAGAAAGATCTACTAATGATGGTGTCTTAAAATAAGTAAAGGCAATTTTTTTTGGCCAGAAGCCATACCCTGTAATTTATAATGTTCTACTCAACACCATGTGGCATGATTCATTAAGAACAGACAGAATGAGATGTGACGTCTACAAGTATTTACGTAGACTACTGAAACTGAAGTTAAAGTCCAAAAAAAATCTCCTGCATATAATAATCTAGTCATATCTACCTGAAGCCACTAATCGTGCTCAAGGCAAAATTTCTAATAATCTCTGTGTTTTAAATGGGGATATGTAAATGTAAATGTAAATGTATATGTAAATGTAAAATGTAAAACATTGTTTCGAAATGAGGGTTACTATAACAAACATAACCCTGGTGATTAAAATTTAGATGTAATGACTAATTAGTTTAACTTTAATCTTTAAGAAAAAGGAAGTTAAAATATGAAATATTTTCTCTACATGTTAGTTGATTCTGTTAAAATTTCTGTATATTGCACTGACTTTTAGGAGCCTCTGGAGAAAACAAATGTGTATATATTATATATATATATTTATATATATGGTATATGTATATATTATGTATAGTCATTGTCTCAGCTTGCCTGTCTGTTCTGGGTAAGCCCCCATGTCACTGCTCAACACTGAAATTTAAAGTTGGGTTCTATAATGTACTTTCAGATACTGAGTAAATACATACAATAATTTGCTTAGTAAATATGTTCAAAATAAAAGGTAATCAACATAGAAATACCTAAGAACACTGAATGAATGCTATAGTCTTAATACTAATAGGAAGTAAAAAGTACTTTATTAGATGAGATTACTTTGCAGAGTTATTTCATAATAATTTCACTTCTTCCTTTTATCCTACAGGCTAGACAATGGGTATCAGTATAAGATGTTCTTCTAGACCTGTGGTCATATAGAAGTCATCTTTTTTTCAGAGTTCTTTTTGCCAATAATAGTTCCTGGAATTATTTATTCATAGATGAGATATTCCTGGAAAAATCGTGTTTAAACTTTGTCATTTTAAATATACCCAATAATTTCTTAGTATTGATAATTTTGTGACTCTCCTAATGTTACAAAGTTACTTATATAAGTACATGAACACTTCCTGGGAATTTCAGTCTATTGAAACGAGTATTAATAGTTGAGATCAAAAGAGTTTCTAGAGCTAGTGTTTATTCAATTATAAAATACTTATTAGATGTTTAAGTTGTTCAAGAAAACACAAAATTGTATAGTGTATATAGGCATAGGCATGGACACTAACAAAACATTCACCTATGTCTGTCTTTCTTTACTTATGCTACTTTATCTGAGTTTTTTCCTTTGAAACTAAGTGCTTAGAAACAGATAGTAGCATGAATAATATGCTCAAGACAAGTAAAAGTAATAATCACTAATGGTTTTAGTTTAACTGACAAGATTCACTGTGATAAACAAAATTTTTTAAAGATTTGGGGGGAAAACAAATTCTGATACAAATGATAAAGGATTTGATTTTAAAACAAATTTTAATATTTTACTTGTAGAGTAGAGGTGATTCTTTAGTCTTTTTAGAGAAGTAATGACTTAAATGATGTCTATTAGTAAGCAAATAAGGAAAATAAATATTTGTATAACTAAGTAATTGTACATGTCTATGATGATATAGTATAATAATACTGAGAAAATCCAATCATTTTTCAACAAGTCTTTTTATGTCGATCCTGTATACCATGTATTTTCAAAAAAAAACCGTAAAAATTCTTAACTACCAAAAATATCTAGATTTTTTGCTAACTTCCTACTTAAAATACAAGAGACTATTTACAAATACTTTAAAGAAAGAAATTATATGTTCTGGTAACATTTCTCCTGTTGTTAAATTTTGTTATTTTTGGGGAAGTACTAGGCCCTATTTAAAGGAGTTAATTATATCTCATATATCTTTAACAAAAGGATTCTGGAAATTTTTTAAACTTACATATTAAGGTTTCAGAAAAATGTTCAAAAAAATCATGCTGGCCTCTAAGATTTACATACCAAGTTATACTAAATCCAGTGACAGAAATAGCAAATAATTTATTCATTCTTATATCATATAAATGGAGCCTGGGGAGGAAAAAGAGATACAGATAATTGGGAAATAGATGAAAAGTTTGCACTTGTGACAGTCATAACTTGATTCTTGATGTCTAAAGAAAGAATAAATGAGAGTCAGTACTAAGGAAAGTAATTCAGTTTTCAAGCATGCTAGCATTGTTGACACATGAAGTCCTGACACATATGGGTACTGAAGAAATTTTTATAAATTCACCAAACAATCCATATCCTTCAATAATCCATACCTCAGTTATATATTCAGACTTCTGTTCTTCCTAAGATCAGACTTTAAGTATTTCCCTCTTTCAATACCAGTATGAACATTCATACAGAAGTTGGCTATAGATATGACTTTGTTGTTTTTGCTTTTCTCATGGCTAAGTACCTAAAAGTTGTACTTACTTTTAAGGATTGTTCGATCATAGGATGTGTTAATCTCGTTGTTAAAGAGAAAAGTGCCTTTGAGGTATTAAAGCAGATATATTTAGGAAAACACCTGTGTGAGAGACGTAGGGACAGAAGCAATAGAGAGAATGCTGTAGAAGATGTCTGACTGCAATAAAAGTCTGCAGTAAAGTGAAGGGAAAAGGGACGCAAGCCTTCTTGGAGTCAAAGAAGTTTCAGAGAAGCCATGGATGGGGTATTTAAACCATATCAGTGGACAGATAACTTTCCAGTCAGCCAGTGAAGGCTGTGCCTTTGTATCCCTGTCACACTGAGTCACTAACTGGAAGCATAGTGGGGAATCATGGCCTTAGCACAAGCTCTGTAATAGAAATAAAATTGCAACAATTGGGGCGCTTGGTCAGCTTTGCCCTTGCTTTTGGATGTTCCAGAAGTGTATTTCAAGAGAACTGTTTGAGCAAAATTATTTACTGCTTGGTCTCATTCTCACTAGTTGTGCATAAGGTTCCGACTGCTTCACATCCTGGCCAACACTTCATATGTCTACGTTTTTAGCTTCTTCCATTGTTAAGTGCCTAAAGATGTATCTGATTATGGCTTCAATTCTCATTTCTCAGATTACTTGTTGAGCACCTTTGTGTATACTTATTGACCATTGTATATCTTATTTTGACCATTTACTGGCTATTTTTATTGGCTTGCCTGTAGTATTATTGTTATATAAATTCATTGTACATTTTAGATACAGTCGTTGTTAGATAAATCTTTGGCAAGTATTTTCTCTTAGAGATGACCAGTAAACCAGCATTGCAGAACATACTTAAAGGAATCCTAGACAGAGACAGGGAGACCAATGAGCTCAAAGGAAAGTGTATATCTGAAATAGTAGATAAACTAAAGGAAAAAATAAAGTAATTGGCACTGGGAAAATAAAGCAGTGACAAAATTCAATAAACACTTTACAATAACTGTTAATGGTCTCAACTCCTTTATCAAAAGACTGGAAGATTGGATCAAAACCACAAAATACAACCGTATATTGCCTAAAAGGAAGTGCATATACTTAAAGTGAAAGGATGGAAAATGATACTCCATTTAACTTAACCCTAAAAAAGAGAAAGAGTAGTTATCATATTTTCAGACAAAGCAAACTACAAAACAAAACATCAGAAGAGCCAAAGATGGCTCTTTGACATCACTTCAATAGGAAGAAATAACAATTGTAAATATCTATGCACTAAATGCATAAAAAAGTTAGCAATCCTAACTTTAGGAAACAACATTTTCTTAACTTAAAAGGACAGACAGACGCTAATTCTATTAAATTCCAGGACTTTAATATCCTACTCTCACAATTACCCAGGTCAATAAGACAAAATGCAATGATGAAACATTGGAGTTAAATCACATCATTGAACAAGTGAACTTAGAAGATATTTACAGAGTGTTTCATCCAAAAGCAACAGAATATACATTTTACTCAGCAACATAATTTTTTGCAATATACACCATGTCTTAGACCATAAAGTGTACTTAAATAAATCTATAATAATTGAAATGATTTCCTGAATATTATCTGTTATGGTTTATATCTAAATAACCCCAGAAAGCCCCATGTTTTTAAAGCTGGGGCTTGTGGAAGATGATTGGATCATGGGAACTACAACTATACTATCCTTAACACTAGAAAAGAGATCTGCTGTAATAACATTTACTCAAAAACAAACAAAATATTGACATACAATAAGTATTTACTAAAAGGAACATCTGTATCACCACTAACAATAGAAAATAATTCAGCAATAATGGCATAGTATCAACTAAATAGCTAAAAATTAAAGCTTTATAATAATAATAAAAAGAAAGGAGGTAGAGAGGGCAAAATAAAAGAAATACAATTTGAAGAAGAAACGATGAGAAACAAGTGAGATAAAAATCCAATTAAAAAATAAAAGTAAGTTAATAAAATCAGGTAAAGATAACAGAAAAAGACAAATAGGAAAAAGGAAAGAAAAATAAAAAAGAAGAAAAACAAAAGCAAAAGACAGGAAAAATGAAACAAAAGCAAAACAAAAACCTCAAAAATCAAACAAAGAAAGGAAATGATTCAAAAAATTCCTCCATGTATTTGGCTAAATGGCTTCTTTCCAGGGACTATGATTTTGGAAAATCTATCAGATATGGATGAGGGATGGAGAATCGCAAGAAGGCTAATTTCACTTCTGTGCCCACTTTTTGTTTTATGAATGCTGAGTCCTGTCCCATCTTTCCCACTAGATGTATTCAGTCAAAGATGTGCTGTCTGCCTTAGGGCTGTATTCACTCCAGTGACTCTAAGTGTCTGTGTCCTTCTGTGTGGCCCAAGTCACTCCCTTTTCTCCAGAAGTTCCTCTGTCTGTACACCCCAGGATGTGGCACCTAAGACAAAGTGCATCCCTAATCATGTAGGCAGAAGGGAAAGCAAAACACCAAGGAGCTCTGGATTGGAAGTAGAGGGATGGGAGGAAGCAGTCCACTGGACTTAATCTCAACCCTTCAGACCCATCCTCAGAAAACCACATGTGATGGCTCCATCCCAGGCTCCTAGGGCAGATAAGGTGAGCCAGTCCCAGCACCCAGAAGGAAGCTCCCCCACCGCCATACCAAGCTCCTAGGGCAGAGAAGCTGAGCCTGTCCCAGAAACAGGAAGGAAGCTCCCCTGCTGCCATGCCAAGCTCCTAGGGCAGAGAAGGTGAGCCGCGTGGGAGCCAGAAGCACCCCCTCCCATGGAAATGAGAAGACACGCAAACAAGTCTCAAAAACAGACTTCTGGATCACCTACAGCAACCCCAAAGGGAAATGAGATGGAACGCTCTGATACTCAACCACCTGGACTCTCTGAACTGGCAACAAAAGAGGATCTGGGAAAAATGAAATAAGAAATAATTACTCAGATAACAGCAAAGATTTTGCTCATGGTGCAAGACATGATTAATAAATCTAGAGAGGACACAGATAGAAAAATAGAGGATCTGAGGAACATGATGGAATCCCAACATAAGAAACAAATGGAATCCATAAAAGAGATACAAACAGATTTCCAAGAGATTAAAAACTCCATCAAAAGTCTGTGCAGCAGAATGAACCAAGGTGAGGATAGAATTTCACATATAGAAGATAAGATTGCAATTAGTGACCAGGAAAAGAAAAATTGCTTTAAAATTGTAAGGGAACATGAGAAATCAATCCAGCAGCTGCTAGATGATGCAAAGAAGAATAATATAAGACTGATTGGAGTCAATGAAGAAACAGAAGAGAGTGCAGATGACATAAAAAAAACAAAACTGCTCACAAAAGTGATGGCAGAAAACTTCCCAAGGAGGGGAAAAGAACTTGACATACAGATAAGTGAGGCATATAGGACTCCAGCTAGCCTTAATAAAAAAAAAATCTACACATAGGCATATAATAGTTAGGATTCCAGAAATCCAACAGAAGAACAAAATTCTACAAGCTGTGAGAGAAAAGAAACAAATCACATACAAAGGGAAACCCATCAGAATCACAGCAGACTTCTCAATGCAAACCCTCAAGGCAAGAAGAGCTTGGAGTGATGTATTTCAAGCCCTAAAGGAAAACAGCCTCCAACCCAGATTGATGTACCCTACAAAACCATCTTTCAAAATTGATGGAGAAATAAGATACTTTCATGACAAAGAGCACCTCAAGTACTTCATGAAAACTAAACTGGCACTCCAAAAAATTTTAGACATACCCTAGGAAAAGACAATGAGGATCACAATCCCAGGAAACCCAGCAGAATGAATTAAACGCAAAGGGGGAGAATCCAACAAAAAGAAAACCACATGTGATGGATCTGTTTTATCTCCACAGAGAGAAGTACCTCCACGTTCTTCCAAACCTAAACTCACTGTTGCTTAAACTTCTCAGAAAGTTTGTGCTTATCCCACTTCCCTGCAATTACCTCTTGTGACCACTCCCACCCAGTCACTGTGGTAGAGTGAATTCAGGAAACCTGAGTGTAGTTGTTCTATGAATCCTGATTTCTCCACTTCTGATTGAGTCTTAAACAATAACCCCCCTCCCTTAATAGCTCCTGATTAATCTCTCCAAAGTATGGCAAACATTACAGTGAATTTCATCTCCAATTATAGCCTGCTAGAAACCTCTGGCTTTACCTTGTGTTTTTAGAGACATGACCTCCTCCCTAGGAACCAGGGTTACCATTTGAGACTGTTTCATTCTGTTCTCTTCATTGTCTTCAGTTTCTCCAGTTTCTTTGTGATTTCTGATTTTCCTGTTGGTTCTTCCTTAATTCTCAGAGCTCCACATCTTTTTCTCTTAGCTAAATTCTAATTGTCTAATAGCTGAAGCCTGGAATTTCATATACATAACAAATATATAAACACATCCTTGGATTTTATATATGTGTAAATATATGATTATTATTTGTGCAATTGTTCACTCTCTGGAAACTCTGATTTGGGCAGAAATATTTTTGTTAAAAGAAGAGAACCATTCTATTTCTATCTGATACAGTCATTCTGCATAAATAAATGTACTTTAATTATTCTAGGAATTAATTGAATATCTTAAAAGTTTTTTCAGAGAAACATTTCTAAAACTCCCTCTATTGTTTGAGAAGTTCCTTTTGTATAATATAATTAGCCTTTTATTTAAATTAATTTTCACTTATTCTCCAAAATATTTGCAATCATGTTAAAACTAGTATGCACAAATATGAAATAATGTTTAATAACTGTTAATGATGCTTCTTCCATTTTTTATTTGAGTTGAATAAGTCTGTTTTTAATTACTATCCATAAATCTGATTTGGGTTTGAGAATTTCTTCTTCTCAGAACCCATCCAGCTTCCCTGTCCATTTTTGTATGCAATCACAGAGTCTCACAGTTGATGTCTGCTGAGTATGATGAAATTGCAGTTCTCCTTCAGCTGGAGGATTTCTTTGCAAAGTAATTTTCTGTTCATTATAATTCACAAGGAAGTCTGTATCATTAAAACGCTTGAAAATATCCTTTAGGATTATGCAAGATTAGCAGTATTGTAAGTGTTTCATAATTTTAAAAATTTCATCATAAAACAAAATATATGACTAGTGGGGCTGGTTTTTATTTTTCATGAAAAATTGTTCTGCACTTCTATCCTAGACTAGAAAAAGAAATGTGTTTGTTTTTTAAAACTTGGCAGAGGCATAAGTTCCTCACATTCTTTCTCTATAAACCCACAAAGTTCTCTGCAGGTACAAACACACTGTGGGCTAAATGTGTGCTCTGTCCATGTCATATTCTGTGCCCAAGAAGAGAAAAACTGTTGCTTCCCCAGGTGGACTCAGCATGGATAGGTGGACTGAGAAGAAGGATAAAACCTCTCCTTAAACCACTTTTCTTCTCCTCACATTCATAAAACTTGCTCACTCTTTACCCAGGCAGGAGAAGCAGATGTCCTTTCTGTACAAAATTCTGTGGCCCACCATACTCACCCTTTTCTAAAAGTGAGTTTGGATATGGAGGCGACATGCAACACCTTTAAGCTTCCACATTTACCCTCTTTTCCTGCACATTTCTTGGATACTTTTCTCAATCTTTAAAAATCATGGCTTTGGTTTTAGACTAATCTTTTCACAGCCCTATTTCTTCTCACAGCAAAACATTTATGCTATAATTCCTTCAAATGCCAAGAATTAGTTCCCTGTAATTCTTCCTCTGAAGCAAAACATGTTACAAGTGTAGTTCAGCCATGTGCAGGGCAATAGGGAAGCAGATCAGGAAATTGGATGTTGTGTAAAGGGATATTTCTTATGATTTCAAAATATTACATCCTTCACATGATAAAAGTATCTGATTCCTTGACATCCTTCAGTTGATATACTAATATTGTAAAATAAAGTGTATCTTTTTCTTCATACGTATCTTTTTTTAGTACCAAAATTTATTCTCCAAATCTCCTTCCTGCAGAACAGAATAATATCTTCAGAAAGAAGTTTTTGATGTCTTGTCTTTATACATTCTTCTCACTCTGCTCTCATACATATGAAATGACATTTCTCACTGGGAGCATTTCAGATCACTTATTTTAGAGACCATTTTATGTTAGGAAGGAGAGGAAATACAGAGGTTGAAGATGCCATCATCTTACCTTCTTTAAACTGGGAAGATCAGAGTTGTATAAAATAACATTGCTTTCCCCTGAATTTTCATAATGTTACACATTATAAATGTTACACAGCTCTTGTATAAAATATGATTTGAATATTACTTAGAATTAAATTTGCTATTCTTGTGTTACCCATTCAAATAAGCTTTTATTAAAAATACTGTAATATCTTTTAATTTTCGGTTAACCAATACTATTAGCATACTTCTCAGCACTGAGGCACATGGACCACCATGCAAACATTAGATAGCCCTTAAAGTTTGTGATAGAATATGTTTTAATCCCTCCTCTTCATGATTGAGTAGGTTAGTGGTCACCTCTTGATCTTAACATTCAATAAAGTGACATTTTTCTCAGCAAAGAAAATCAGAGTTAAGAAATTCTAGATTCAAATACGACTTATTCTTATGAATATGAATCCAGGATCATTTCAATAAAGGAACTGAAAGCTCATCTTTTATTGCAAAAATGATGATGAGAAACTCAGCTACAGCTTTTGAAAGGCTTTTCTAATAAACTCTAAAGTATTGCCAATGAAGAAAATTCATAATGATTTCTTGTTTTTGTCAGCTTCTAGAATCTGACTGTTTTCCTTGGCTCATGGCCTCTTCTTCCACCTTCAAAACCAGCATAACATCATCACTTTTTTTTTTTTTTTTGCTTGCTCTAACCTTACTGCCACTCTCTTATAGAGACCCTTGTGATTATCACAGATTTACACAGGTAGGCAAATGGCATCTTTCTCAAAATGCTTACTGAATCATGTTTGCCAAGTCCTCCTGATTTTTGTGCTAGGACAGTTACAAGTTCCAAGAATTAGAATTTGGACATATTTGGGGAATGATCATATATCCTCCCTCAAACCTCCATCTAAATTGAGCTCAATGTTGCATTAGAATTGATAGATGAGTCAACTTACTGATGAGAGTGTTAGCTGAAGGCAGTGCTGTCGTACAAATGTCATTCTGACTAATGCAGTGATATCAATTGATTTACAGTCATGCAATGAGTCAATACTCAATAATCAATAACTTCTAAGTAATTGTTCAGAATAAGATAAATATAACTTTTCTTTAGCAAATACAAACCACATTTAGCTCTAACTGATTTAAGTAGGTTTTAACTGTTATTTACTATTCAGGCTTTTTCTCTTGAAACTCTGAAAAATAAAATGATTCGGTTCTCAAACTAAAGTAAAAACTTGTTACAATGCACCTACTTCAATCCCAATGATGGAATAAAGCTCTAATGACTCACATAGCTGAAGAACAAAAAGTTGTAACTTGCATAGATCACTAAATTCATAAATAATTTCAGAAAATTTGGAGTTCTTTTAAATTTTTTTCAATGCCAGTGTTAATTTTGTGATACTATCACATACACACTTAACTGAATATTTCTGCATGAAGAGTAGATTCTGCTATCTAACCAGTTAGTGTTTTAATAAATCCTAAGTAGTCTTAGTATTATAAGCTTTTCTCAAGGCCATACATTTATTTGATTATTCAAATTTGCAAGTATGATTTAAGCTAATTAATGTTTCAAATTTCTGTCCTTAATGAGAACATATGTAGATATAATTTTTTTGTCCTCATTCTGCAAATCTTTAAAGAAATGCATACATAAAATGTACAGAAATGACTACTGACAGGTGGGTGAGGCACCCCAGATGTACCTACATAATTCATATTATGTCTTGGATTTGTTCCTATTTGATTCCGATCTTGGAACTGTATAAAATAAATGTTTGTAATTATTCTGGTATTGTTAAATGGTTGTTATTTATATCATCATCAGATATGAGGTCTTTTTTTGACATTTGCATTATTATTGCCCATTATTTTCTTCTTTCTCACACATATTTTTATACAGTGGGAAGTTCAACTTTTAGTACACCAGGTACTCAGGAAAAATAGTTTTATAGTTGGATTTATTACCTACAATTTTAGGCAATTTTAACAAAAGAAAGGACTCTTATTTTAATGCTTAGACTAATTATTTGATTCAATGATTAAATGCACATTTGGCAATAAGGACTCCAGAAATGAAAGCAGCTGTGAAACAGCTCACCAAATCCCGAAGTACAAAGGCAAATTGAAGGGTTTTTTTTCCCCTTTGGGGAATTTTGGAATCTGCAAACTGGGAGAGTCAAATTTAACTGCAAACAAAATACAGTTTTTTGACCCTTCATTTGTAGAAAATCCTAAACAACAGGCATTCCCTAAATATTATCTCATCACATGAAAACTGTTTTCATGCACTGGCTCTTGCCTAACATCCATGTTCCAAACCTATTAGGATGCATAACACTGAATGAAATATAAACTACCAAGCAATCTGCACTAGAATTTAAAATAATTTAATTAAATATGTAAATTTTAAGTCAATTAAACCATGTTCATCTTAAATGGTGGTAGATGCTAAAAAATGCTGCAATTTATTTTAGATAACAGTACCTTTCTTCTAAATGCCTTAAGTGTATAGGGCAGTCTACTATTCAAAATATACCTGGACTTTTTATATTTTGCTGGTTTTCTGATATTTTTCTCCTAGAGATATCTGTACAAATCTTTGTAATAAAAATAATCAGTCAATTGTGCCCAAAGCAATTATAAAACAAGATCAATCAAAAGTTTTGTAGCAATTAACACGTGTGTGTGTATGTGTGTGTGTGTGCTTACACATATTTATTACCACCACCCCCCAAATTTACCTTGATTGAAAAAATGTCTTCAAAGTCAGCTAAAATCCTGCTGATACAATGCAAAGTTTCTTGTTCTCATCTTAATCATATCAGTCCTGTTAGAATCTGAATTCCATTAGATCTTATTTTTGTCAGAAACTACTTTCATCATACTTTTCTTTCTCCAGAAATTTTGCTATTATATATAAAACATTCTCTAATATATACTATATGAAAATTTCCCTTTGCCCATATGGTCTCTCTTCTTTGTCAATTTGCTTTCTCTCCTAATGGAAAAATTCACCCACACAGCTGCATTCAGTTCTACTTTTCTGGTCTCTCTTCATCCATGTCTATTGGATCCTGAACTTTGCATTCACAGAAACCTTGTCAAAATCAGCCATTGTCTACATGTGGCTCATTCCATTGCCCTTCATTACTCTCCAGACCATCTCAGAACTTACCAGTCCCTCCTTATTGAAATGCTCTTACCTCTGAAAGATTGTTGCTGTATTTCTTTTCCTTTTGAATTTTCTTCTTTAAACTACTTTCAGTCTCTTCAGAGATTTTTATCAAATCATTCATATCAACCTCTAAATATTAATGTAGCCTATAATTTTTTCTGTGGATCCCCCCCATTTCTGTTTACATTTTCATTCAGGCCATAGCATGGAGATCTATGCCTTCAAAGTCTATGAGACTATGTGCTAAATAGTCCCAACACATCTAATTGACATTTCAAGTATTATTATTCCATAGACAGCAAATAATAAATTTTCTGGATACAATTTTGTTATGGCTTGCCTTTGCCCAAATTAAACCCAAACTTCTTACAGCATGCAAACACTACCTCTATTGTCATAATTTTATTCTCTCACTATTGCTCCCTGTGTTCTAACCACCCTGGTCCTGGATATTTCTGCAGTATAACAGGGAAGAAAGAAAGAAAGAAAGAAAGAAAGAAAGAAAGAAAGAAAGAAAGAAAGAAAGAAAGAAAGAAAGAAAGAAAGAAAGAAAGAAAGAAAGAAAGAAAGAGAGAGAGAAAGAAAGAAGAGAAAGGAAGAAAGAGAAAGAAAGAAGAAAAGAGAGAGAGAGACAGAAAGAGGAAGAAGAAAAAGGAAAGAAGGAAAGAAAGAAGAAAGAGAAAGAAAGAAAGAAAGAAAAAAGAGAGAGAGAAGGATTTCTCTGCTGTGATTTTGCAGTTGTTGTTGTTTACCTTTCTCTTCCCAAAGTCTTTTCACAACCTATTCTTCTAGTGTCTTCTTTAATGATGAATGTGGGGTCTCTTTGCTTGACATCCTAAGATCTAAAAGATGAATAGTTTTGGCCTAGCAGACAACAAAAAAAGCTGAAACAGACATAATGAAACCACATTTCTGAGTGGAATATAAATAATGTATCAGTCACCTCTCCACATCAACTGTCAGATCTTACTGGATTGGTAGGGGGAAAGCTTCCTGACATGCTGCCTAAGTCTTGGCCCCTAAGGAACTTTTCAGCAATCCTCCCTTTCTGTTGTAGCCTATGAATGCACTGTTCCCTTCCTCAGTGCTTCTTGCTTGTCCAACTCTTATCTTTGGCCAGTGCAAAGAAGGGAACTGCAGATGGTGTTGTTTTGGGGAAGACTCTTGGTGCAGATTTAGGGCTGTGGGCATTATTTGTTTTTGGGACGGGGGATTGAACTCTGGTCCTTGCGCTTGCGCAGCAAGCAGGGAAACCGCTGAGCTAAATCCCTGGCCCAAGAATGAGCATTTTTAACTTACGTGTCTGTTGCTTCAGCTATACCTACACCTTCAAGAATTTTATAAGTTTTGGGTTTGATTGGTTTCAGTCCTGTTTTAAGTGCAAGTAATCATAACAGAAAAACATATCTAGATCTAATCACTTAAGTCTTTAAGCCCCCTCCCCCAGTTGGTACTAGTTACTAATGCACAATTAAAACACCGGATTTGAATGGATACATAGACAATATCCTTGATCTTAATTCTTCCAGTAAGCAAACTTTTACCTTCTGTATGGCTTCCATTTTGCACCTTCCTTTAGTCTAGGACATTAGCACAGTTGGCTTTTTCACTATGTAAGGTTTAAACTTATGGGAATCTCAAACTATGATTTAGTTTGTTACATTCTTTTGCAAGTAACTTAGGTAAGAGCAGAAATTTTTTCCTGTTTTTTAAATTGATTTATATAAATTGCTTAGAATACTGTCTGAAACACAAGAATCACACAATATATATTTATTGAATAAATAATTAGTACATAAATACATAATTTGTATGATTTATAAAAAGGTCACATTATTTATTGATATAGTTCTATGCAGTTACATTACAATGTAAGTGATGGATTAACAACCAGCAGACTGAAAGATGATTTGTCAAGATTAAAAATGAGAGAAGAGAATTAGGGAGATGGAGGTATCACTTGGTTCTTATTTTCAAATTATTGAAAATTTTATTTTTTAAAACATATCTTTGAATTTAAAACAAAAACGAGAAAATATTATTTGCTGCTTACTTCACATATCAAGTTTATTTTTCTTTGGGTGTTTTTAAAAGCAATCATAACATCGATTTTAAATTGGATTATTGAAGGTTGCTTAACATAACTGCACTTATTTAAATGTTCACCTCACTCAGTTTTTACACGTGTATTCACCACACCCAACTAATGGATATGTCCATTGGGCCCAATGCTTGTGAAGACAAACATAGCCGGCTAACGGACATGCATGTCAGCCCCAAAGTTTCCCCATAACTGTTTCACCATTTTGCATGTTACTTCCATAATGTTAAGACAAATTTCTTTTGCAAAATTATGTTAATTAAGGGCAACAAAAGTGGAAACTATAGATCTAAGATCAAAGTCCTGAAAACCTACATCTGTGCCAATTTAACAGTGGAAAGTATCATGCAGACTTCGGTAGCAACAGGGGCTTTCATGTCACATGGAGGACAAGGGACAACTGGAACACTTTTTGCACTTCATTTGCTTCAGTCATCATATGTCCTTCCATTAATCTATGGTCTGCTCCAAAGAATTGGAAGGAAAGTTCTTCACACTGATCTGCAAGCCTGGAAAATACTGACAACTGACTCTGCACACCAAACACTACTGCCAGTATCTAGACCCTAGAGCTCGGTTTTCTAGACTTACCCAGTATACAATTTCTTCCCTTTTCTCTTTCCTTTTTTCTTTCCTTTTCTTTTTCCTTTCCTTCTCTTCTTCTTCCCTTTCCTCCCTCCCTTCTTCCCTTCCTTCCTTCCTCCTTTCCTTCCTTCTTTCTCTCCCTCCCATCCTCCATCCCTCCCTTCCTCCCTTTTAATTTTACTCCTTGAGGTATTTTAGAGAACTGATTTCTCTATTAGACATTTTTATAGCTTGGTTTTCCCCCAAAATGAAGACTTTGGGATAAGAAATTTGGGGCAGATATGCTATCAGGTGATACAGAAGTGTGAAGACATAAGGAAGCATTTCTCCCAAGGATACTTTGTGGAGCAGCTGGGGTTTGAGGCTTAGGACTGCCAGGCATCTCACCAGTAAGTGCCCAGAAAGTTAAGTCCTTCTCCCCAGATGTGTGCTTATTGCAGTGGGCCTGAAGATTCTCCTGCAGGTATCTGGCAGAGGGCCAATGGAAGTCGGGGAACAAAACAGAAGGTATACAGTCCAGTTTAGGCCAGGGTTGGTCAGTCTCCAACTGTGTTTGAGGCAGCAATAGACAGAACAAAAAGGTAAATAATGTCCAGCATAGATATTAAGCTCCCATGAGAGCATGACTATATTTATATCTATGTTATATACACACATGGAATGGATATTTACTAAATGGCTAGTTTTTTATTACCTAGGTACTGATTTATTATTTTCCATAGTAGTGGTATGCAATACTTAGTTTATTCTAGCTAAAAACATTCCCTCTCACATGAATAATATCTAATTTAATTCTTAATATTTATTAAAATAATGTGTGTTTAAAGTTCAATTACATAAATTTTAGAATAAAAATTTATAAAAATCATATTAAGTTATTAGATTTATAAAAAAAATTTCAACAGATAATAGTAATTACAAAAATAGCAATACTAATAATAGCAAACACCAATAAAATGCTGAATTTCTATCCAATGCTATTCCAAAATCACATTTAATGCTAACCATAATATAGAAGTTAAATTGTGTTAATATCACTATTTTTAAGTGAGTAAACTAAAGTACAGAGAAAGTACATGTTGTAGGAGCAAATAAAATATTATCGAAAAACCTAAAATGGTAATATATCTACTGTCTGACTTAATAAATGATACCTAGACTCCTTTATCAGTTCCTTCACTTGCTCTGTTGGGATAATACACACATTTTACTCCCAGAAAAATGTCAGTGTGTACACATGAGGCAATGAGTGAAATACATATGACGTTGAGAACCCCCTGTGTCGCAGGACCCACTTCGGTATCCCTAGGATGCAGTCTGAAAGCTGCAGTGGAAATACCAACATTAAAAGTAGAGGAAGGGCCGGGGATTTAGCGAAGTGGTTTCACCCCGCTGCTGCGCAAGCTCAAGGACCCAAGTTCGATCCCTGGTACCAAAAAAAAAAAAAAAAGTAGAGGAAGACAAGTCAGTTAACAATAAAATTCTCCAGATAAACTCTCGAAGAATACATAGCATGTCATTTGGACAAGTTCAACAACTAATTGACTACAGTTGTCAAATTTCCAGTGACTTTCCTTATCTATAGCTATGTATTTAAATCTGTAATAAATACTTTCCATGGCCCATCTAATTTTAAAAAATAAATCTAGAACTTCAGTAATATTCCTAAAAGAAAATAATGTTCCCATAGGATATCAAGATACAGATACAAGAACACTTCCAAATGCTCTCAGAATTCTATAATATTTAGTTTCCTGATTAAAAGAATAGATATTTCTTTGGCCTTGTAGCAGAAGGAAGGTGGGTGTCAAAACTTTATGTCTCATAAGGCTTCTGCAATAGTCCATTAGGTTGTATACAAGAAAACCAATTAAATTCTTAGTAAAGGTCACTTGGCAAGTACAAGTTGCAGGTTCTCTTCCTTTCTGCTCTTCTGAGAGAACATAAGGAGACTCATTTATAAACTCATATCTTTATCCAAGTACTGGGTATTCTTTAAAAATTATTCCTTCTTAATTTGTAGATAAGATATTAATTTAATTTTATGCATCATGTTTTTTCTCAACATTTCAAAATAAAAACATTTTCTCACTGACATTTGGAGATCAAGGAAGGTTTTTGTTGTGGTAGTGGTGATGATGGTGTTAATGCTCCATCTCCAATTTGCAATCCTATTAACTGATAGGAAGAAATTCACTCAAATTTACCTAATTCAATAGACTGCTTATTAAATTAATCAATTAATTCAGTCTGTCTAATACAACTTGTTTTCATTCTAAGTCAGTTAAGTGAGAATCTGCTCTCCTTGTTTAGCTTAAGTTCTAAAATAAGAGGGTTTTAAGAGTTCTGTCTGGGTTTCGTCATAATTAATCCTCAATAGGACCAATTGCCCATTAAACTATGTGTTCTTTACATGAGAAAGTCTCAGGTTTCCTCTGTAATTTCAATTCCACTGAAGACTTCCATCATTCTTTTTAAGACCATAACACCTTACAATTCGTGGTTCGCTTGCACAGCCATATGCCATAATACCTCTTTTTTCATCCTCATCCAACCGTCCACAGTTCTCTCATGTTTTCCCAAGTATTTCATCTTCTATTGTCTGCACCTTTCCAGCAGATTTCTCAATATTACCCACTAATTTTTAAAAACCCTTTATATGACAGGCATCAATTAATGCCTTTATAGTCTTGTATTTGTATATTCATTAACATATAAGATCTATGATAACAGAACATATTTTGCTTTTTGATTTTCTGATTCATGTATTATTTTTTCTGTCACTCAGTAATTATTCAGTAAACATTGGTTGGCTTCAATTCTTTACCTAAATATATATGTTCATAATATGTTGCAAAATATGCTTTGTTTTGGTACATAGGAAACTTTTAGAAGGAAAATATTTTTAGTAGATTGGTTATAATACTACCAGCAATTTACTATGTAAAGTGTGTTTACTCTGTGAGAGCTGAAGACTGCAAACCAAAGTGGATGGAAACATGTGGAATATCATATGTTGTCACGACACACCTACATCAGGGCTTCCTACTGGTTAGGTTCACTTTCTTTAATTGATAATGGTTTTCCTAGAGGGAGGAAAAGGAAATCCTATTTTAAATCCCCAAATTTATAATATCACTAAAATAATAAAATAATATGAATATAGCTTAATTATTTTAAGAGGGAAGAGTATATTATTAACCTTTCCTTTCTCTAGGAATTATAAATTTTCAACATTGAAATAAGAGGAGTTAGAAAATCCTAATACAACAATGTCTTATGAATCCTTATGAATACATAAATACTGTCACACAATGAGAATTAATTAAGAAAATATGATAGATAAAAGGAAACAAACAATAACCTAACATTTATTAAATTGTCCTTGATCATATAAAAAAAAAGTCTTCAGAATTTGTTTTTATCTTAGTCCCAACTGAAACTCTTAAAACTCTTAGTTAAAAGAACTCTTTTAAAACAATTTTTAAAAGGAGATAAGAAAGCATTAAATGTAATACTATCAAGATAAATGTAGCACTGTATTAAAATTTCAATATTAGAAGAAGCCTTGAATATATGGGATGTAATAAAATATAATATGTACTGATTGAAATAAGTCTTTTAATAAAATAAGGAGAAATATACACATCCTTAAACCATAGGTCACCTTAACAAGCTACCACTCTCTTTTTCTATTTTTAAATGAGGTATGTTTGCTTCCATTATATATTCTTCATGAGTGACTGTAAAGTAACAGTAGGTCTCAATAAGGATTATATAATTTCATTTTATAAGCATTAATTTGAGTATTTCTGCGAATTCACTCAAAACATAGAGAGCAAGGGCTGGTAGTTGCTAAGGATCCATGAGAAAGAAGCAAACAAAAGCCTCAGCCTTGTGATTCTTAGAGCAATCCTTGGGGGATTGTTATGGAGTGGTGTCACTTTACAGGTGAGGAAACAGACTTCAAGAGGCTAATTAATTTTCTCAAAATTACACAGTGAGTGGCAGAATGGATACAAACCTAAGGCTATTTAGCTCCAGTGTCCAATCTCGTGGTTATCTCCTTTATTATTTCCTCTATTCTTTCTAAATTTGTGGCAAACTCTACCTATAAGGAAGAATCACATGCACAGGCTTGCAGAGCAGTCCCTGAAAGCAGGGGTGTATTCTTTTCAATATTTGCTGGCTATTTTCTCTTGGAAGAAAAAAAAAAGAACCAAGTTTTTCAAGGGCCAGGTTGAGAAACACATTACAGGCAGAAGGCTTTGTTGCAGGGATTTCCTCTCTAGAAAAGAACACACATAAAGGTTCCATCCTCCTAGGGTCAGCCATAGCTTGGCAGGTTCAACAATGCATTTTAGCTCACAGTGACAGAATTTTTTTTCTTGGAAGAAAGAAGAGTTTATTCTATCTCTTTGCTCTTTCTTTCTCTTTCTTGGAGTCAGCTTTGATACAGGCATTGATGTGAATTTTGCCTCTAGCTGAGATGTCTCTGCCATTGATTACAAGGGGGCATTTTCTCCAATGACACTTTTGCTTTACATGTTTGCTGTGCATAAGAAACTTTCCCTTCTGGTCAGGCCGCCTGTGTCTAGAGCTGCAGAACTTGGTGATGGAGTCGGCCTAGATTGCTGAGTTCATACAAACAATACCATATATGGGATGAATATTATGATCTGTTTATATAGTTTACTTTAGAGACTTTCATGAAAAAGAACTAAGGATAGCATTCTGGTCTTGTTGGGGTTATCTGGATTCATATTGTAATTATATCAGCACATTTCCTGACCAAAAAAATTGAATGTCCATATTAAAATATTTGTATGCTATAAATAAAGAGTAATTAATTTGATATGTCCAATTTCTTTACATCATCTCTAAAATAAGTTTTCAAATCATTATTCAATGTTTATGGTCATTCTCAGTTTGGTTTTAACCTTTCTTTCATTTTTGCCTATAATTTAATTCAGTAAAACAATTTCATTTTTTCTTCTCAGTTATGTCTAGTGTAGTGTGTCCTGAACATTTTTCTCTTACTGTTATCTTAGTTTGGTGTGGTCATTCTTCTTTTCTTTTCATCTTATTCTATATACATTCCAAGGCTTAGTTTTGACTTCACATATTCCAATTAGCTTCACCCTCTATTTTCCTTGAAGTATTATTTTATTCAATTGATATCTAAATTTTTAATGCCATTTTAGCACACATGTATAATTACCCTGTGTGTAAAGTGAGATTTTGGATGTCAGAAGCACTAGTCCTGAATCTGCTTCCATTTCCTGAATATAGACATTACTTTAAACAAAAAAAGAGCTTGTGAATTGTGTTGTTAAAAATCTACCTATAAATATTTGTAAGATATTCTGTGAAATATGATATCAGGAAATAGAAATTTTGTAGAGAAGTCTTTCTTAAAATACCCAATAACTAATCTGAAATGCATACAAGTGGAAATTTATAGTGGTGTTTTACACATTTCAGGTAAAGATAGAATTTCCATTTATTTGAATGATCCAGAGAATCACAGAAAACTCACCTTTTAAAAATAAAATAAGTGATGTTATAGATGAGATATCAAATATTAAATGCCATTTGTCCAGAATGCCATTTGACTCAATTTAAATGTTTGAATTGCCAAGGAAAATGTGGTATTTTCATAGAAATCTCACTAAGCATGTCCTTCACGATGCATGCCACTAATTAGGCATCTGTGAGCACCTTATGGTTGAAGAATTAAGCAAAAAACAACTTCTCTGTCTTACAGAAAATACACCCACAGCTTCCAAAGAAAAATTATCTATGTCTGAAAGTTTGAAGACCATAAAAGAAATGAATTTTCTTGTATTTAAACCACGCAAGATCGCTGCTTCTGTGAATTATGAGAATCCATCGTAGTCAGTAATAATATCTAACATTTACAAAATGACTAGCATTGCTCTCAGCATACAAATGAACTTTTTAAATTCCTTTACTATCAGGTATTAAAAATAAAAATATTAAGTAAAAAAATGAAAGGTAGTAGTATTCTTATAAGGACCCCAAGCTAGTACACAACAGAGTTGGGGTTTGAAACCAGGCAATTAATTTTGACAGACAGTGGTCTTAACCATTGTACTCTATCATTCAGTATAGGAAGGTAATGTTCATGGAGTAGAGAATGGATAGCAGAGTGGTAGATCTTAGGCCTGACAAGTAAAACATCCAAGAAAATTTCAAGAAAATATGTGAAACTTTAAAACCAAAAGGACTCAGTGAGCTGCAAACACACTAAACAGGTGATTAATAGAATTTTAGTAAACCAGACAGTCATTTCTTTATATAAGCTTACAAAAAATAGTGAAACTCTGGCGTTCCATGGTTTATTTTCTGAGTGGAATATTCCGTAAAGCTTGGAATTTAACATACCCAGAAGGATAAAAACAAGTATATTCATCTTATTTGGCACTTATAATTTACAGAACACTGAGTTGAGTGTTCTTAGCTCTTGGCCAATTTTAAGAGGTAATTATTACATTGAAACTATTTTAATGCAAATTTTAGTTTTTAAAAGCTTTTTATTGACTAGTAATGTATATAAAGTATAATAGCACCAACCATGAATATGAAAATCTAAGAATTTTAAGAAGATTATTGTAACCACTGGAGCCATCACTCATATCAAGGAATAGAATATAGATCACCTATTATTGGACCACATTGTGGTCCATTCACTCAACACTCATGTTTAAAAGCAAACATTATTTATATTCTTTCAGAATCATAGATAAGATTTATCTGTTCTGGATCTTTACATCCAAAATATCATATAGTATGTATTCACTTTGCTGTACTCATATATTACACATGAAGTTTATAGAATCCACCCAAGTTTTTATGGGTTGCAGTAGTTAACTGCTTCTTAGTATCCCCAGAATATTTCCTACAGAAATATACTGTAATTTATTCATTTGTAATAATTTTGCCTAACCATTTAATTGTTTTCAGTTTAGAGCTATTGAGATTGTTTATTAAGATTAAAATTGATATTAAGATTAATGTTTCTGCCAGGTGCAGTGGTGTATGCTTGTAATCCAGGATTCTGGAAGGCTGAGGAAGGAGGATAGAAAGTTTGACAACCAGTCTGGGTAACTTAGCAAATTGGCTCTCAAAATAAGATAAATTTTTAAAAGTGGAGACTATTCAATTCCTACAAATGAAAAAATATTCCTATGAAAACTGTTTTACATGTCATTTAGCACATATGTCTGAGCAGTTTGCATAGGAAATTATACCCAATAGTAGAGTTTCTGGTGCATGTGTGTGTGGTGTGTGTGTGTGTGATTATTCAGTGGATATCTGCAACTAGTTTACCAAAATGGCTGTTTCAGTTTAAAATCTCATCCTCAGTACGTAGTACATAGGACTTCCAAATACTCTTTGTCCCTCCCCAATTCTTGCTATTTTCTGTCTTGTTTTCAAGTAGCATGACTTAGAAGCACAACACTCCAACAAGGATGCTTCAGGTCCCTTCTTCACAAAATTCAAAAATCCTGCCAATCCATTGCCAGTAGCAATCTGAGTTTGACAAATTACCCTGCATTATAGCCATTGAATTTAATTTATCTGATAATTTAATGCTTTTTTAATTTGATTTTGAGCCATTTGGTAAACAGTCTTCCTGTTGACTTATTTAGCCTTCCGCTGTTCTCCTTGTTCGGTTTGCCTATTTTATATGGTGTAATATAATGCACTTTTGATATTTATTGCTGTTGCTGAAGGTCTTATGCTTGTTGACATGTGTAAATGAATGTTCCATAAGGCACAAATAGCAGCATAGACTAAATAAATCTATTACCCAAGCCAATTCCAAAAGCTAATAGTTATGAGTCTATTAAATTGCAAGAACTAATGTTACAAGTCTATATCAAACAATCAAATTATGCATGGTTGATTGCTTAAGTGTTGGCTTAGATCTCTTTTAGAAAATGTTTTTCTTTTTTCTCTGGTTGCCTCTAGTATTTTCTCTTTACCATTGGTCTTTTACGTTTTGAATATCATACATGTTAATCCTACCTGAGAGTTCTCTGATTTTCTTTAATTTATGTCTTGTTATATTAAAAATCATCAGCCATTATCTCTTCAACTATTTATTCTTATATAGACTCTTTCTCTTCTTCTAGAGTTCTGATGTATACCTTAGGTCATTTAATAATATCTTATACCTAATAATACTCTCCTCTTCCCCCTGTCTTCTCTTTTTCTTTGGTTCTTTATTTTGTATAATTTTTATAGGTCTGCCTTCAAGTTTACTGATCTTTCTTTAGCTTCTTCTAGTCTAATGATACTTGATACATCATTAGTTAAACAAACTTTATTTCTGTCATCAAGTTTTTTTTTCTTGATTATTCATTTGGTGTTTTTTTTATAATTCCAGTCATTATGTTAATATCATTTAAAGCACAATGTCCAGTTTTCTACTAACTCTGTTAATATTAGTAATATATTTTAAACTCTGACTATTTCTGAGACCTGAACCATTACTCAGTATGGTTTTAGTGTTTCTTTGACCCAATAGAGAAGATAATTTTGGGAGCTTTTTTTTTCTTTCATGTACATATATTACAACAATGACCTGATTGAAGATTGAGTGACAGCATAAATTTAGCATAACTTGAAATTGTCTCTGTATCACAGGGGTATCTAACAAGATTTTCAATTTAAAACCTGTTGTATACAATATGGTCTGCATTTCTGCAGGGCTGTGGTCACTCATCTTTTTATCTTCAGAAATATACTGAAAAATACTCCTCTTTATGTTCAGAAAAGAAGTTCAGAATGCCACCCTAGTCTGCTTCCAAATTCAGTATATGTCTTGAGAGGAAAACTGACTGCATTTTTGAGAACATCTTTCAGTATTTTAATATTTAGATACTGCAAATGCTATATGGGTTTCTCTGTCCAATAGGAACAGTTTTCTTCTTAAATGCAGTCAGAATTGCAGACTAACATCTACACCTAACTCTGTCAAACACACACTGAAACAAATCACTTGCAAAATTTTTGTCTAATCCTACAAGCTTTCTTCTTTCTATATGTCTAGCTCATCTTGCTCTTGTTGTCTTAGCCACTCTGGAGCCTTTAACATAATGATTTTTTTGTTTTATCCAGGTTTTCAAGTTTTGTTCACATACTACGCAATCCTCTGTTAACACAAAATTCCATAGCGTCGTGCTTAAAAAGAATTACATTAATGGTTCTGCTTTTAGGGAAAAATACTAATTATTATAGCATCTCTAATTTCAAAAATCTCAGTATATCATATAATTTATGAATTGATCCATCTTTCTTGAAATTTGTAATTTGTGTTTATGTTTTTGGTGTTTTTGTTATTGTTTTGTTTTTTTCTGATATGGGAATCGAATTTAAGGTCTTGCACTTGCCAGGCAGGCAGGGCACCACTGAGCTACATCCTAGGCCTATGTTTATGCTTTTGCTGTGTAATTGTGCTTGTTTATTAGACAGAAACTGTTTTGGGATAGCTTTTTATTTGCATCAAATCTTGGGTCAGGAATTTTATTTTCATGATAATTGTTAGCATTTAAATTATCTTATTTGATATCATCCAAGTACTTTATAAAATGTATCATTCTGGTGTTAAAATTTACACTCAAAACTGGTAACATCAGGCCAGAAGTTCTATGTAATACAGTGGTACAATGTGATCCAGCAATCTCCACCTTATTTTATATTATTATTTTATAAGAGAGAACATAAAATATATTCAGGATAATGCCAAGGAAATAGAAAACAGTGTTAAAATAAGACATGGAGCCTTCATCTAAATTTATGCATTATTATATTTATTTGAAGAAAAATTGTGCCTTCTGAAAGACCAGTTTAGAACTACATAAATTTTGAATTACAGTTTGTCTTCACAAGTGTGCACCACAGACAGAAGATTAAATAACTTTTCAAGAATACCTCATTAGCAAATGACAGCTGTGTTTGTCCTCAAAATCCTTGTTTGAACCATGATACCATACCAGACTTCAAGGCATTTTCATGGTTGTGTACTCTTGGCAGAACTTGGCTGAGTATCTACAAAGGTCCAGAAGCTCTGCTCTGTCTGGGGATATAAGGACGATGACAACACATTTCTTCTCTTTACTGAGCCAAGAGGTTATTAGAGAAATGCAGAGTCTAGTAAGATGTCAAGATATGATAGTGCTCAAAGGACCATTAACTAAAAGGAAGGATAATTTGATTTTTTTCCAGAAATTATTGCTTGGGATTTGGAAATCAACCAACACTGCAGCAAAGGTAAAAATTGTTGCACTATTCAGTGATTAAAACTATTTTAGAGATTAGACATAGGATCATTCATTTTCAGAATTAAAATGAATTGTTTTCTAGATTATTTGCAAGTGAAAAATTTCCACTTCTGTTATCGTGTTATCATACCAAACTCAAGTGTTTTAAATTTAACTCATGCTGGAATATTTGGCATGGGTTTTCTCAGCAGACTGGTAATTCTCATCTCGGTACATTTATTCATTTTCTTTTCATTGTAGGAATGCATTTTATGCTTTCTCCATCCAAAAAGAAAGGACATTTGTTTCTCTGGACTCAGCTCAAAGGTCATTTTCAAGAGGATCATTTCAATCTCACGTGACGAATGAAGCAACAGAAATGACTTTGCTGTTTTTCTGGATCTGCCACTTTATTTATTGATTTGTTTTGGGATTTTTTGGTAAGAGTATAAATACTGGATGAGGGAATAGACCATCTCTCTGTCATTTTTTAAATATTTTCCAGCACATAATACAGTTGCACTATCCACAGAAGTAATGAGTATTTTTTAATGAATTATGCCAGTCCTAGATATTTACCTAGAGATTTCTCTTCTACCAGTATGATTCTCCTGGTTTATTGAGTCAAAAGAAAACACAAGAAGTGCATAAAAATATTTTGTAGTAACTTTATCTATATATGATTTGAATGGAATAGTGTAACTCATAGCAAGGTGAGAACAAATAAAATTTTGGTTGATTCATACACTAGGATACTGTGCAGAGCTGAGAGAGAATATATTAGGGCTAAATGCATCAAGAAGAATGACTATAAAAAACATAATGCTGAAATAGTTTATAGAAAAAAACCCCAAGAAATATCATGACTACAGAATTACAAAATGTGATAAACATATAATGAAAACACAATTTGCTTAGGAATGATAAATACTAAAAACATGTTAGTAATGATTATCCAGAATGTGCCAACACAAGTGGGTGGAAATCAATGTCATCTAAGAGGGAAGACATGATAGAGTCCAGTTCCATCCATTTTCCTGAGAAAGGCCTAATTTCATTCTTTTTCTGGCTGAATAATACTCCATCATGTATATACAACACATTTTCTGTCTATTCATCTGTTGACAGATATCTGGGCTGTTTTCAGAACTAGACTATTGTGAAGTATGCAGCTCTAAACATGAACACAAATCACTATAGTGTGTTGCCCTTAATTCTTTTTTTTTATTTTTTAAATTCTTTTATTGGTACATTGTAGGTATACAACACAATTCCATTTCTCATTGGAAATTGTACCTTTACATAATGTAGCTTGGTTCTTATTTTTTCCCCATTCCTAGCCCTCCCTTCACCCCCTCCGCCCTTCCCTATTTACAAAGACTTTATTTCCATTGTTTCTATTTCTCATAATTTTTCCTTTCCTTTCTTTCCTTTCCCCTGACCCTCCCACTACCCCTACCCCTTTGGACCTTTTCTTCCTATTTTGCATTATCGATTATTCATTCTAATCAATGGTACATTTTAGGTATACAATATAATGACATTCATCATTGGAAATTTGCACCTTTACAAGGTCTCTCTTGGTTCTTATTTTTCACCCTTGCCCAGCCCTCCCTTCAACCCTTCCATTCCTCCCTATTTACAAAGATTTTGTTCCTATTTTTCCACTTTCTCATATTAATCCCACTCCCTTCTATCCTTTCCCCTAGCCCTCCCACTTCCTTCCCCTTTGCCCCTTTTCTTTCTATTTCACACTACCTATTATACATTTTATTCCTTATTTACAGAGACTTTGTTTCCTTTTTTAATTTTCTCATATTAATTCCATTCCCTTCTTTCCTTTCACCTACCTGACCCACTTCCCTTCCCCTTTGCCCCTTTTCTTCCTATTTCACATTATCTATTATATTTTTAGTCCTTATTTACACTTTCAGTTTCTCACACCAGAGAAACTATTCAGTATTTATACATGTGTGTCCTATTTATTTCACTTAAGAGTATCGCCTCAATATGCATCCATTTAGCTATAAATGTCTCTAATTTCTCATTTTTTAATGGCTGAGTAGTACTCCATTTTATTAAAAATCTACATTTTCTTGATCCAGTCTCCAGTTGATGGGCATTTGGGCTGTTTCCAAGTTTTAGCTATCACAAACTGTGCTGCTATGAACATGGGCTCACATATATCATTGTGGTATGATTCTTTTAATTCTTTGGGGAAGATCTCCAGCAGTGGAATAGCAGGGTCAAATGGAACTTTCAGTCCTAGTTCTTTGAGGTATCTCCGTGCTGATGTCCACAGTGCTTGCACCAGTCTACACTCCCACCAGCAGTGAAGCAGTGTTCCTCTTTCCCCACAGCCCCGCCAGCAATTGTTATTGGTTGATTTCATGATAGCAGCCATTCTTTCTGGAGTGAGGTGGAATCTCAGCATTGTTTTCATTTGCATTTCTCAAATGACCAGTGATGTTGAATATTTTTTCATGTATTTATTTGCTATTTCTACTTCTTTGTCTGAGAAATGTCTGTTCGTTTCAGATGCCCATTTTGAGATTGGGTCTTTAAATTTGGGAGGTCTGATCTTTTTAAGATCTTTATAGATTTGAGGTAGTAGACCTTTGTCTGAGGAACAGCAGGTGAAGATTTTTTCCCACATTGTGGGTTGTCTCTTCACACTGCTGGTGGTTTCTCTTGCTGTGCAGAAGCTTTTGAATAAGAGGAGATCCCACTTGTTGATTGTTTGCTAGTTCACGGGCAACTGAGTTTTTTTTTTTTTTTCCTTTTTTTTTTTGGTACCGGGGATTGAACTCGGGTCTTCCAATTGCGAGGCAGGCGGCGAAACAGCTGAACTAAATGCCCGGCCCTTGCAACTGAGGTTTTGTTCATAAAATCTTTTCCTACAGCAATGTCTTCAAGGGTTCTACCTAACCTGTATTCCAATTGGTTCAGAGTTTCTCATTTAATATTTAGATCTTTAACCCATTTTGATTTTAGTTTAGTGCATGGTCAGAGATATAGGTCTAGTTTTAATCTTTGGCAACTTGAAAGCCAATTTTTCCAACACCATTTATTAAAGAGGCTATCTTTCCTCCAGTGAGGGTGTTTGGCTCCTTTATTGAAGATGAGATGGCTGAGTGTGTCTGGCATTGTTTCTGCATCTTCTAATCTGTTCCACTGGTCCTCAGGTCTGTTTCTTTGCCAGGACCATGCTGTTTTTATCACAGTAGCTTTGTATTAAAGTTTCAAGTTGGGGGTTGTGATACCCCCTGCCATGTCTCTGTTACCTAGAATTGCTTTTGCTATTCTGGGTCTCTTCTTGTTCCAAATGAATTTCTGGATTGTTTTCTCGAGGTCTATGAAATATGCTGCTCGGATCTCAATTGGAATTGCATTAAATCTATAGAGCAGTTTTGGAAGTATGGCCATTTTCACTATATTAACCCTTCCTACCCAGGAGAAGGGGATGTCTGTCCATTTTCTGATATCATCTTCAATCTCTCTTTTCAGAGTGCTATACTTTTCAGAGAAGAGGTCTTTGATTTCTTTCATTAGGTTGATTCCTAAGTATTTCAGTTTTTTGGATGCTATTGTGAAAGGAATTATTTGCTCTATTTCTCTCTTAGTGAGTTTGTCATTCATGTAGAGGAAAGCTATTGATTTTTGTGTGTTGACCTTGTAACCAGCTACTTGACTGAATTTGGTTATTAAGACTAGAAGACTTTTGGTTCAGTTCTTGGGGTCTTCTGTATACAGTATCATGTCATCGACAAATAATGACAATTTGACTTCTTCATTTCCTATCTTTATTCTTTTTATTTCTTTCTCTTGTCTAATTGCCATGGCTAATGTATCCAGAACTATATTGAACAAGAGTGGTGATAGTGGACATCCTTGTCTTGTTCCTGATTTTAGTGTGAAGGATTTCAGTTTGTGACCATTTAGTATGATATTGGCTGTTCGTTTTTTATAGATGGCTTTCATCAGTTTAAGGTAGAGACTATCTATTCCAATTTTTTGTAGGGTTTTTATAATAAATGCATGTTGGATTTTGTCAAATGCTTTTTCTGCATCTATGGAGATAAACATATGATTTTTGTCCTTGGCTCTATTGATATAGTGTAGTACATTGATTGATTTGCATATGTTGAACCATCCCTGCATCCCTGGGATGAATCCCACTTGATCAGGGTGTATGACCTTCTTGATGATCTCCTGCATTCTATTTGCCAGTGTCTTATTATGGATTTTTGCATCTATCTTCATTAGAGAGATTGGTCTATGGTTCTCCTTTTCGGTTGGGTCTTTCTCTGCTTTGGGGATCAAGGTGATGCTTGCTTCCAGGAATGAATTTGGGAGTATTGCTTCCCTTTCAATTTCATTGAAGAGTTTAAGCTGTAGTGTCAGCAGTTCCTCTCTAAATGTCTTCTAGAATTCAGCAGTGAAGCCATCAGGGCCTGGGCTTTTCTTAGTTGATAAGTTTTTAATTACATTTTCAATTTCATTGATTGATATTAGATTGTTTAGAAATTTTAGGTCTTCTTCGTTCAACTTTGGTAATTCATATGTATCTAGGAATTTGTCTGTTTCTTTTGTGTTGTCCATCTTATTGTTGTATAGCTTCTGGAAGTAGGTATTGATGATCCTCTGGATTTCTGCTGGGTCTGTTGTCATTTCACCCTTTTCATTTTTAATTGCATGGATTTGGGCCTTTTCTTTCCTTTTTCTGACAAGGTTGGCTAAGGGTTTGTCAATTTTGTTGATTCTTTCAAAGAACCAACTTTTGGCTTCATTGATTTTTTGTATTGTTCTCTTAGTCTCCATTGCATTGATTTCTCCTCTGATCTTTATAATTTCCTCCCTTGTATGAGCTTTGGGGGTTGTCCTTCTCTTCTTTTTCTAGAAGCTTCAGGTTCAGCATCAGGTTGTTTAATTGGGCTCATTCTGTTTTCCTTATATGCGTATTCAATGCTATGAATTTCCCTCATAAGACTGCTTTCATTGTTTCTCATAGATTCCGATATGTTGTATTGTCATTGTCATTTAATTGAAGGAACTGTCTGATTTCTTCTTTAATTTCCTCTGTGACCCATTGGTTATTCAGAAATGTGTTGTTTAATTTCCACATATTTATGAAATTTTTCCAGTTTCTTTTACTATGGATCTCCAATTTCATCCCACTGTGGTCTGATAATATACCAGGGATAACTTCAATTCCTTTGCACTTACTTAAACATGTTCTATGTGTGAGTATGTGGTCTATTTTGGATAATGCTGATTTTGTGGGGTGGAAGGCTCTGTAAACATCTGTTAAGTTCATTTGTTCAAGAGTTTGATTGAGTTCTAGTATTTCATTGCTTATTTTTTGTCTAGTTGATCTATCCATTTGTGACAGTGGGGTTTTGAGGTCCCCTACTACAATTGTATTAGTGCATATATGACTTTTCTTGTGTGTTAGTATTGGTTTTATATAGTTGGGTGCACTAGTGTTTGGTGCATAGATATTTATGATTGTCATCTCTTCCTCTTGGATTGTTCCCTTTACAAGGATGTAGTTTCCTTCTTCTTCTCTCTTAATCTGTGTTGGTTTGAAATCTACTTGATCTGCAAAGAGAATAGCTACTCCTGCTTTTTTTGGTGTTCCCGTCACATGGAGTATTGCTTTCCACCCTTTAACTTTCAATCTATGAGTTTCCTTTTGAATTAGGTGTGTTTCTTGTATGCAGTATATTGTTGGATTTTGCTTCTTGACCCATGCGGCCAGTCTATTTCTTTTGATTGGTGAATTGAGACCATTAATGTTGATGGTTATAACTGAAACATATTGACTTGTCATTGCCATGACTTTTTCATTTTGTTGGGTTCTCCCCCTCTACATTTAATTTCTTGTCATGCCAGATGGGTTCATTCTGCTTTGCTTCCTGGGGTTGTGATCTTCAATGTTTGTTCCTAGGATATTGTGTAAAATTTTTTTGAGTACTGGTTTGGTATTCATGAAGTTTCTAAGGTGCTCTTTGTCATGAAAGTATCTTATTTCACCATCAATTTTGAAAGATAGTTTTGCAGGGTACATCAATCTGGGTTGGAGGCTGTTTTCTTTTAGGGCTTAGAATATGTCACTCCAAACTCTTCTTCCCTTGATGGTTTGTGCTGAGAAATCTGCTGTGATTCTGATGGGCTTTTCTTTGTATGTGATTTGTTTCTTTTCTCTAACTGCTTGTAGAACTTTGTTCTTCTGTTGAGTTTCTGGAATCTTAACAATTATATGCCTATGTGTAGATTTTTTTTGACCAAGGCTATTTGGAGTCCTATATGCCTCACTTATCTGTATGTCAAGTTCTTTGCCCCTGCCTGGGAAATTTTCTGCCATTACTTCTGTGAAGAGTTTTTTATGTCATCCGCACTCTCTCCTGTTTCTTCATTGACTCCAGTCAGTCTTATGTTATTCTTCTTTGCATCATCTAGCAGCTGCTGGATTGATTTCTCATGTTCCCTTATAATTTTGAAGCAATTTTTCTTTTCCTCCTCACTAATTGCAAGCTTATCTTCTATATCTGAAATTCTGTCCTCATATTGGCTCATTCTGCTGTGTAGACTTTCAATGGAGTTTTTCATCTCCTGGAAATCTATTTGCATCTGTTTTATGGAATCCATTTGTTTCCTATGTTGGGATTCCATCACATTCCTCAGTTTCTCTCTAGATTTATCAATCATGTCTTGCACTAGGAGCACAATCTCTCCTGTTATCTGAGAAATTATTTCTGATTTCATTTTTTCCAGATCCCCTTTTGTTGCCAGTTCATTGGGTCCAGGTGGTTGAGTATCAGGGTGTTCTATCTCATTTCCCTTTGGGGTTGCTGTAGGTGACCTGGAAGTCTGGTTTTGAGATTTATTTATGTGTTTTCTCATTTCAATTGGGGGTGGGGTGGGGGGGTGCTGTTGGCACCCATGAGGATCACCTCCTCTGAGCTGGGAGAGGTGGGACAGGGGCCAGGAGCGGCAGTAGGGATGGTGGCTCAGAAGCCCCTTCCTCTGGGCTGGGAGCAGTGGGAGAGATGGTGGCTGGGAAGCCCCTTCCTCTGGACCAGGAGCATTAGGATGGCAGCTCAGAAGCCCCTACCTCTGGGCCGGGAGCAGCGGGACCCAGTGCCGTGGTCTGGTGGTCTGGTGTCCTCTGCCTGTTACCCTTAATTCTTTCATGAATACACCCAGCACTGGTATGGCTGACTCAAATGGTATTTTTACTTTTAGGTTAAATCAAATAAGGCAGACTCAGAAGGTTAAATATTTCATATTTTCTCTTACATGAAAAATCAAATGAATGAATGAATAAGTAAGTAAGTAAATATATGTGCGATAACAGGAAACTAGAAAGTAGAATTTCTTTTTTTTAGAAGGTAGAATTTTGAAGATGGGAAAGGGTATCAGGCAGAGGGCATGGAAAGAAAAGGGGGTAATAGCTTTGAAAATGACAAAAATAAGTGAATACATGTGGCAATTTCCCCAAATGAATCTAATTATTCTGTATTAGTAACATGCACTAATAAAAATTAGAAATAAAAAAGAGAAAATAGAAGGCTTCAGCTGACAGGTGACTGCTCAGGAATTTATCACACTACTTGTTATGCACTTTAGAATTTTTTTCAAGAACACCTAATAAGATGGTTAATTGTGTAGCAATCCTTTTCTCTGGAGAATTCTAATGTCTTTATCCTACATCCCAAATGGCTATTGATTTCAGCCATGTGACTAGAATTAGTTTAAGGTATAATAAAACATATGAGAAAGAAGAAAACATAAAGTTTGCCCTTCCTGGTGGGAGAACACTGGGTAAAGACTTTGGTCTAAAACTTTGTGAGTTGTGAGGAGTGGAAAGAGAAGAAAAAAGAAAACAAGGAGAATAAAGCATTCAATTCCTGAATTTCCCTTTCTAAGACCTTACCAAGATATACATATGTCTATTATAAATAGTAAATGAATAGTAGAGAATGCTATTGAAATTTGACCTTCATGTTAATATTCAGCAATGGGACAATACAGAATTAGAGAAAGAGGCAATAAGCCATTCAGAAATGTGGCAGTAATGAAGGTAAGATCCATTTTCCTGTGGGGGACTAGGTAAGATCTTCATATACTGATCATGGAAAAGTTGACATTTACTTTATAGAGTTTTCCAAACCACAAACATAATACATTTCTCCATTTATTTAGGTCTTTGATCTCATTCATAAACATTATAAAGTTTTGCTAGATTTACAATTAAATATTTCACTTTTTAAAGTATACTATTACTTTAATTTCAATGTGTATATGTTCATTATCAGTTAATAAAATACAATTGATTTTGCATGTATGTCTTGTATCATGCAAGTGTGCTGAATTTGTGAGTTTGAAAGTGCATTTCCTGTAGCATTTGGGGGATTTCTATTTAGACAACTATGACATCTGCAAACAGGAGAAGTTTTATTTATTTATTTTGAAACATAATTTGCACTTTTATTTCCTCCTTTACCTTACTTCAGTGGCCATAATTTCCATCATTTTTGTACAGGAGTAGTTAGAGAATATATTCTAGGCATTTCGACAATAACAGAAAGACATTCAGTTTTCATCATAAAATATAATGTTTATGCAAATTTTTGTGGATGTTCTTTATATTCCATCCAAGGAAGTTAACTTGTATCCTTACTGGGCTGAAAATGTTCATCAACAACAAGTGTTGAGGGGCTGGGGGTTTAGCTCAGAGGTTCTGCCTTGCAAGTGCAAGGTTCCGAGTTCAATCCCTGGTACCAAAAAAAAGAATAAGTGTTTAATTTTGCCAAAAAATTTTCCATATCAAATTATATGAACATGTGGATGATCAAATCTTTTTTTCTTTATGTAAACAATTTACATATATCTTCTTTGAACTCACCAAGTAATTTACTGATGTGTTTTTTTGTTTATTTCTTTGTCTACCTTTTGAAAGTATTTTGCTATGTAGTTCAGGCTAGCTTTAAACTTACTATGTAGTCCTGGATGGCCTAGAACTCATGACAATCCTCCTGCATCACTCTTGTGAATGCTGGGATTACAGGCCTGTACCAGCACACCCAGATCTGATCTGTTTTTTGTCTCTTCTGTTATTGTTGGAATAATTTAGCTGTGTTGCTCTTGATTTCCTCCTCCCCAGTGCCTCATGGATGAGGCTTTGGGGGATTAGGCAATTTGGGGAGACATTTTTTTGCTTTAAATTCTAATTTTCTATTTCGTGTATGTGTTTGCTGTGGCCTGTAGATTGATTACAGTGGAAGACTTTTTTGCTAGTATGGAAAGCTATGTATTTAGTGTCTGCTTTTCAGTGACGTACCTTCAGTAGATCTAACTCTAAGCCTTTGCTTTTGTCCCAGAATCCATTACTCCACTTCTATTTATTTGGGAGGGCATGATACATTATATTTCACTCTGCAGTAATGCTAGTGACACCAATGAGATACAGAGAAAACAAACTGATAGTAACAATTGTGTCACCTTGACTCTAGTAATTAAATCAGAAGAAATAATGGCATCAAAGAAAAGCTGCATATTGACATAACCAAAGGACCAACAACATACCACACTTAACCATAGAGGAGATCAATAATTATAGTACAAGCACCAGTCCAAACAAAATGTTGACCTACAGTAAAAAACTACTAAATGGAACTAATTTGCTTTCACTAACAATAGAACAATACTTATGGTAATAGCACAGAGTTAAGTTACTAAAGATTCATAATGCTTATACTAGTAAACACAGAGGGGATGGTTAATCAGAGATTGAAAAAACTAATATTAGGAATGTTAATCAATGGAAGATGAGAAGGGAAAGAGAACAATGAGATAAGAGATTCTATTGAGGAATAAAAGGATAGTAATAATATGGACATCACGTCAATTTTGGGTTAAAGGAAAATTAAAGGGGTATATAAAACACATGGTTATTTTTTAGAAGTACTTTTATTGAATAATTATTAATTTTAACTTTAGGAGTTTTTTATATATTAAACAACGTGTACTTAACAGGAAAATGTTCAAAAAGATAATGTATTGAATTTTTAATATTTATTGAGTATTTAAAAATTATCAAAATTTTCAACATCAAGCTTCCTTTGCTCACAAAGTCTAAAACATAACAGAAATAAATTCATATATGAATTGCAATGAAAATACTGATAGAACTCTTCGATAAAAATAATCTTTACTTCAATTACTGTGCCTAATGCAGTCTTCACACATGAAAACAGCATGTTCCCTACACATATATTGCTTATACTGATAGCAAACATGTTTTGCTTTCCTCTCTTTTTCAGAGAACATACTTAACATCTCACTGGTCTTACTGTATTGTTTGGAGGGTCTTATTATTTTATGCAATGTGTAATTAATAGGAACATAAAATATCAATAAAATAAAGTATTAAATTTTAATATGTATTGCATGTTTAAAATAAACATCAGGATTTTCAACAATGTGTTTGCTTACAAAATCCAAAAAGTAACAAATAAATTCCTATATGAACTAATGAAAATATCAGTAGAACTCTAAAACAAAAATAATCTTTGCTTTAATTATCACACCCAAGGCAGTCTTCATATAACAACTGCATTTTCCACACACAAGTGTCACTTACACTGACAGCACAGGTGCTTAGCTTTCCTTTCCTGTGGCAGGCTACTATTGTCACCGTTCTTGTCTTCTTCTTTTGTCAGAAGTTTCTTACTATATTGTACAATGTTTCCTTAGCAGAAAAAATGAGATATAAATAAAATAAAATACAAAATATACAATGAGTGCTTAGAATAAACATCAACATTTTTATATCAGCTGTCTTCTTGCTTACAAAACCTAAAAGATAACATTAGAAATAAATACCTATGTAAACTACAATGAAAATACAAACAAACATCTACCACAGAAATGATCTTTGTTTCAATGTTATGACCAAGGGAGTCTTCACACATGATTTGTACAAGTTCCATGCACAAATATCACTTACATTTTTAGCATGTATGTTTTATTTTCCTGTCTTCCTGTCCTTGTTTTAGGGCACATTTGACAACTTTTTGGTTTTCCGGTTGTCATAGTAGGTCTTTGTGATGCTGCATCTGACTGCTAACCTGTCAGCTCACCAGTTTGCTCCAGAATATTTTGCATAGTTCCCCGAGCAGAAACATTTTGTTTTTCCTCTGCTGTAAATGATTTTTATCAGTTCCAGTTCCAATTCTCTAAGAAAATTCCTCCATGATATTTTTCACTTGTTTTTTTCTTTGTAATCTATGAAACTATTTATGCTACACATGTTTAGGACCAAGTAAAACACACCCATTGGCCAATGCTTTGTGTTTCAAGTGACATCATAGTTGCTGCATAGCTCAGCAACATCTATTTTGCCTTTGGTTTTGTTGTAAAAAAAATTACCATGTCAGGCTTTACTTTTGTTGAGGTTTCTCTGTCAATCTTGCTATTGTGAAGCAATGTTGACATCAGCCGTAGCAGTTTGTTTTTCTTTGCCATATATGAGGCCAATGTTGTCTTTCTGAAATCCAAAGATTTTACTATACAATTCTTTGCTTTGAAATTGCAACATTTCATTGCGAATTTCTGCTTTGTACTTGCATACAATTCCTATACTGGTCACCTTTTGCTCTGTTAACAAATGGAATATAAAACAGAAACTGGTAAACCAATTGCAGAAAGTCATATTCTGATTAGTTTGCAAGATGGGAGCAACAAGTATGTTCACAACATCATTTGGTTTATTACTGTACAAGTAAAGACCTGGTGGCTGAGTAGGATAAACTGTTAAATTGAAAGTATAATGTCTGTACATCTACCAGGTCATATATCACTATAGTGTGTTTTGAAGGTTTTTTTGGCATATAATGCCTAAATCTACAGTGACCATGAAATGCTGCAAGATGTTCATCAATAGGTATATATTCAGATGGGGTGTAAATTACTTGATATTTAGACATGACGCTGTCAAACAAGACTGGTTAGCCATGAGATTATCAGTTCTTGTTTCATGGCAGATGGTTTTGTTATCAACCTCGGGGAATTTTGGGGTTTTTTGGTTTTAGTGGGGGTCTGTCAGTTTTTTAGCAGGAGCTACTTTGTTTGTATTTTTAACTGTACATCCTTTTATAGGTACATTTTAGGTATACAATATAATGACATTCATCATTGGAAATTTGCACCTTTACGTACTGTCTTTGTTCTTATTTTTACCCCCTTCCCCTGCTCTCCCTTCAACCTCTCCATTCCTCCCTATTTACAGAGACTTTGTTTCTTTTTTTTAATTTTCTCATATTAATTCCATTCCCTTCTTTCCTTTCACCTACCTGAACCACTTCACTTCCCCTTTGCCCCTTTTCTTCCTATTTCACATTATCTATTATACCTTTTAGTCCTTATTTACACTTTCAGTTTCTCACACTAGAGAAACTATTTAGTACTTACACATGTGTGTCCTATTTATTTCACTTAAGAGTATGGCCTCAATGTGCATCCATTTAGCAATAAGTGTTTCTAATTTCTCATTTTTTATGGCGGAGTAGTACTCCTCTTTATTAAAAAATCACATTTTTTTTAATCCAGTCTCTATTTGATGGGCATTTGGGGTGTTTCCAAGTTTTAGCTATTACAAACTATGCTGTTATGAACATGGGTGCACATATATCATTGTGGTATAATTCTTTTAATTCTTTGGGGAAGATACCCAGCAGGGGAATAGCTGGGTCAAATGGTAATTCAAGTCCTAGTTCTTTGAGGTATCTCCATACTGATTTCCACAGTGCTTGCACCAGTCTACACTCCCACCAGCAGTGGAGCAGTGTTCCTCTTTCCCCACAGCCCCGCCAGCATTTGTTTTTGGTTGATTTTATGATAGCAGCCATTCTTTCTGGAGTGAAGTGGAATCTCAGTGTTGTTTTCATTTGCATCTCTCAAATGACCAGTGATGTTGAACATTTTTTCATGTATTTATTTGCTATTTCTACTTCTTTGTGTGAGAAATGTCTGTTCATTTCAGATGCCCATTTTTGGATTGGGTCTTTAAATTTGGGAGGTCTGATTTTTTTAAATTCTGTATAGATTCTAGATAGTAGACCTTTGTCTGAGGAACAGCAGGTGAAAATTATTTCTCACAGTGTGGGTTATAGCTTCACACTACCAGTGGTTTCTCTTGCTATGCAGAAGCTTCTTAGTAAGAAGAGATTCCACTTGTTGATTGTTTATGTTGGTTCACAGGCAACTGAGGTTTTGTTCATAAAATCTTTTCTTACACCAATGTCTTCAAGAGTTCTACCTAAACTCTGTTCCAGCCGGTTCAGCGTTTCTGTTTTAATATTTAGATCTTTAGTCCATTTTGATTTTAGTTTAGTGCATGGTCAGAGATATAGGTCTAGTTTTAGTCTTTGGAAAGTTGAAACCCAATTTCTCCCACACCATTTATTAAAGAGGCTGTCTTTCCTTCAGTGAGGGTGTTTGGCTCCTTTGTCAAGATGAGGTGGCTGAGTGTGTCTCGAGTTGTTTCTGCATCTTCTAATTTTTTTCCACTGGTCCTCAGGTCTGTTTCTTTGCCAGGACCATGCTGTTTTTATCACAGCAGCTTTGTAGTAAAGTTTCAAGTTGGGGGTTGTGATACCCCCTGCCATGTCTCTGTTACCTAGAATTGCTTTTGCTATTCTGGGTCTCTTCTTGTTAGAAATGAATTATTGGATTGTTTTCTCAAGGTCTATGAAATATGCTGCTGGGATCTCAATTGGAATTGCATTGAATCTATATAGAAATTTTGGAAGTATGGCCATTTACACTACACTTATCCTTCCTACCCAGGAGGAGTGGGTGTCTGTCCATTTTCTGATATCATCTTCAATCTCTCTTTTCAGAGTGCTATAGTTTTCAGAGAGAAGATCTTTGATTTCTTTCGTTAGATTTATTCCTAGGTTTTCAGTTTTTTGGATGCTATTGTGAAAGTAATTTTTCACCCTATTTCCCTCTCAGCTTGAGTCTGTTGTTGATATAGAGGAAAGCTATTGATTTTTGTGTGTTGATCTTGTACTCCACTAATTTACTAGATTTGGTTAAGACTAGAAGACTTTTGGTGGAGTTCTTGGGGTCTTCTATATACAGTGTCATGTCATCTCCAAATAATGACAATTTGACTTCTTCATTTCCTATCTTTATTCCTTTTATTTCTTTCTCTTGTCTAATTGCTGGGGCTAATGTTTCCAAAACTATATTGAACAGGAGTAGTGATAGTGGACATCCCTGTCTTGTTTCTGGTTTTAGTATGAAGGATTTCAGTTTTTGACCATTTAGTATGATATTGGCTGTTGGTTTTTCATAGATGGCTTTTATCAGATTGAAGTAGAGAGCATCTACTACAATTTTTTGTGGGGTTTTCATCATAAATGCATATTGAATTTTTTCAAATGCTTTTTCTGCATCTATTAAGATTATCATAGGGTTTTTGTCCTTAGCTCTATTGATATAGTGTATAATATATTGATTGATTTGCATATGTGCAACCATCCCTGCATCCCTGGGATGAATCCCACTTGGTCAGGGTTTATGATTTTCTTAATGATCTTCTGCATTCTCTTTGCCAGTATCTTATTACAGATTTTTGCATCTATGTTCATTAGTGAGATTGGCCTATAGTTCTCTTTTTTGGTTGGGTCCTTCTCTGCTTTGTGGTTCAAGGTTATGCTTGCTTCCAGGAATGAATTTGGGAGTATTGCTTCCCTTTCAATTTCATTGAAGACTTTAAACAGTAGTGGCAGTAGGTCCTCTCTAAATGTCTTATAGAATTCAGCAGTGAAGCTATCAGGACCTGGGCTTTTCTTAGTTGGTAAGATTTTAATTACTTTTTCAATTTCATTGATTGATACTGGGTTGTTTAGAAGTCTTCTTCATTCAACTTTGGTAATTCATACATATCTAGGTATCTGTCCATTTCTTCTGTGTTTTCCATCTTATTGGTGTATAGGTTCTCGTAGTAGGTATTGATGATCCTCTGGATTTCTGCTGGAAATGTTGTAATTTCATCCTTTTCATTCCTCATTGCATGTATTTGGGCCTTTTCTTTCCTTTGTCTGAGAAGTTTGGCCAAAGGTTGGTCAAGTTTGTTTATTCTTTCAAAGAACCAACTCTTGGCTTCATTGATTTTTTTGTATTGTTCTCTTAATCTCCATTCCATTGATTTCTGCCCTGATCTTTATAATTTCCTCCTTTATATGGGCTTTGGGCTTGCCTTGCTCTTCTTTTTCTGGAAGCTTGAGGTTAAGCATCAAGTTGTTTAATTGGGCTCCCTCTGTTTTCCTAATGTGGGTATTCACTGCTATGAGTTTTCCTCATAAGACTGCTTTCATTATGTCCCATAGATTCCGATATGTTTTATTGTCATTGTCATTTAATTGAAGGAACTGTCTGATTTCTTCTTTAATTTTCTCTGTGACCAATTGGTTATTCAGAAGTGTGTTGTTCAATTTCCATGTGTTTATGAAATTTTTGCAGTTTCTTTTGCTATTTATCTCCAATTTCATAGCACTATGGTCGATAATATACAGGGGATAACTTCAATTCCTTTGCACTTACCTAAATATGTTGTATGAGCAATTATGTGGTTTATTTTGGAGAACGACCCATGTGCAGCTGAGAAGAATGTGTATTGTGATTTTGTGGGGTGGAACACTCTGTAAACATGTGTTAAGTTCACTTGTTCAACAGTTTGATTGAGTGCTGGTATTTCATTGCTTGTTTTTTGTCTAGTTGATCTTTCTGTGTCAATGGAGTATTGAGGTCCCGCACTGCTACAGTGTTAGTGCTTATATGATTTTTCATATCCATTAATATTAATATAGCTGGGTGCATTAGTGTTTGGTACATACATATTTATGATTGTCATCTCTCCTTCTTGGATTGTTCCCAAGGATGTAGTGTCATTCTTTGTCTCTCTTAATCAGTGTTGGTTTAAAATCCACTTGGTCTGCAAAGAGGATAGCTACTCCTGCATTTTTTTCGGGTTCCTGTCACATGGAGTATTGCTTTCCACCCTTTAACTTTCAGTCTATGAGTTTCATTTTGAATTAAGTGTGTTTCTTGTATCCAGTATATTGTTGGATCTTCCTTCTTGACCCATTCAGCCAGTCTATTTCTTTAGATTGGTGAGCTGAGCCCATTAACATTGATGGTTACAATTAATATGTATTGCTTTATCATTGTCGTGACATTTCTTTGTGTTGGATTCTCCCCCTTTGCTTTGAATTTCTGTCATGCCTGGTGGATTCATTCTGCTGGGTTTCCTGGGGTTGTGATCCTCATTGTCTTTTCCTAGGATTTTGTCTAAAATTTTTTGGAGTGCTGATTTGGTATTCATTAAGTTCCTAAGGTACTCTTTGTCATGAAAGTATCTTATTTCACCATCAATTTTGAAAGATAGTTTTGCAGGGTACACCAATCTGGGTTGGAGACTGTTTTCCTTTAGGGCTTGAAATGCATCACTCCAAGCTCTTCTTGCCTTGAGGGTTTGCATTGAGAAGTCTGCAGTGATTCTGATGGCCTTTCCTTTGTATGTGATTTGTTTCTTTTCTCTAACTGCTTGTAGAACTTTGTTATTCTGTTGGGTTTCTGGAATGTTAACTATTATATGCCTATGTGTAGATTTTTTTTTGGATCAAGGCTAGTTGGAGTCTTACATGCCTCACTTATCTATATGTCAAGTTCTTTTACCCTGCTTGAGAAATTTTCTGCCATCACTTCTGTGAACAGCTTTTTTATGTTATCTGCACTCTCTCCTCTTTCTTCTTTGACTCCAGTCAGTCTTATGTTATTCTTGTTTGCATTGTCTAGCAGTTGCTGGAATGATTTCTCATGGTCCCTTACAATTTTGAAGCAATTTTTCTTTTCCTAGTCACTAGTTGCAATCTTGTCTTCTATATCTGAAATTCTGTCCTCACATTGGCTCATCTTGCTGCATAGACTTTCAATGGTGTTTTTAATCTCCTGGAAATCTGTTTGCATGTTTTATGGATTCCATTTGGTTCCTATGTTGGGATTCCATCATACTCCTCATCATGTTCCTTCTCCTTTATCTATGTCCTCTCTAGATTTATGAAACATGTCTTACACTATGGGCACAGTCTCTGCTGTTATGTGACAAATTATTTCTGATTTCATTTTTTCCAGATCCTCTCTTGTTGCCAATTCAGGGAGTCCAGCTGTTTGAGTATAGAGTGTTCCATTTCATTTCCCTTTGGGGTTGCTGTAGGTGATCTGGAAGTCTGGTTGTGATACTTGTTTAAGTGTTTTCTCATTTTGATGGGGGTGGGGGTGTTGCTGGCACCCACCCGTCTCACCCCCTCTGTGATGAGAGCAGTGGTATGTTGGCCTGGAAGCCTTCTACTCTGCACTGGGAGCTGTGGCTTGTTGTGCTGGAAGCCATGGCATGTTGACCTGGAAGCTCCTGGGAGCTGTTGCTCTTTGACCCAGAAGCCTCCTCTGCACTGGAAGCTGTGGCATATTGACCTAGAAGACACCTCTGTGCTGAGAGCTTTGGCACATTGACCAGGAAGCCTCTTCTTTGTTGGGAGCTGTGGCACATTGACCTGGAAGCCACCTCTGTGCTGGGAGTAGTCCCTCAGGCAATTTTGAAGAAAACCAAATCTCCTCAATGTAATTGTCATTCTACAAACCTCAAGCCAACAACCATAACTTCTCTATAAGTCTTTTACTTTTCTGCCACTGCCAGGAGAAAGCTCTGCAAAGTACAGATCTATGAATGCTTTCCATTCAACTAGTGAGTTGTCATAATAAACACATTTTTGAGTAGGACTATCAGTGCATACAGAATGTTTTACTTGTATTTCATCATTTGTGTATTTCACAACATTTTTTAGCATTTAGTCTGTTACAAATTCCAACACTGAATGGCAGTGCTGGCATTCATTCAATAGGTTTTCCTTCTGCCAAGATCCTTATTATATTTTCCAAACTACTTCTAACATTGGTTTGCTTCATTTGATTTTGGGAGCATTTTGTACCATTTTGACTAGTCAAATATGCACTCACATTGATGTTTTATTCCTCATCTGCATCAAGGAGGTTTTCAGACCCTGAGTCTGTATTGTTGGTCCATTTCACTGTCACAGGAACTTTGGCCCACATGGCAAACATCAAAATCATCATCAACATCATACATGCATGAGTCATTTGCTGAATAACTTTTGACCTCCTCTCAAATTTGCAAATCTGAATTTATATGTGCCATTGTATTGAATTGGGCTACTTCTACAGGAAAAACCAAAAGAAAACTCTTAAAAATCCTAAATGCTGTCCCACAAGTGCAAGGACCCGAGTTCGATCCCTGGTACCAAAAAAAAAAAAATCCTAAATGCACAGAAATTTAACAATTAGCATTTCAAGTAAAATTCACCTGTTGCTGCTTTAGAGGTCCTGTACACACCTTGCCTGCCAAGTGAGTGAGTGCACTGATGACTTCCTGGTTTCCTCAGGCAAAGCAACTATGAGTCTCTCCCAGATTCTACTATGGTAAATTACATGTTTGGATAATAGGAGAATGCTGTAGGTGTATGTTACACTTCACGATGCTCAGGGAAGCATACACAAAAACATTACATGGAGCATTATGTGGGTAAAAATCTTGATTAGACACTTGCACATGTGCACACACCTTGGTGTTTATCATACCAAATGGCTGAACAAAAAGATTGCTTCTTTTATCCTTCTGACACAGCTACTGAAATGCACAGCCAGATACAATTATGCTAAAGTTCATAATTTCATTAGAAAAGTATGGAATGGGTATATTTTACCCACTGTGATTCCCCATTATATAACAGTAACAAAAAAAAAGAACAAATAAGAGAACAGAAAAAACAGAGGGCAAAATAAAGGAAAAAAGAAAAGAAAGGGGAAAAGTTAAAAATGAGAGAATAAAAAAGGAAAACGAGAAAAAAATCTCCAAAATTTAATGAAGTAAAAAGAGAAAAACAAAATATTGTGTCCACAAAAGAAAACCTTTCTCTGTGCATCTTAATGAGTGGTTTCTTTCCAGTATCAGCCTGGGAATCTAGCAAGTCATGATTTTCTCTTCCTTGCTTTAAAGCCTGTGGGTTTGTGAGGTGCCCTCCATACTCCAGGGGCACTTTTGTCCATACACCGTAAAATGTTGCAACCATTCATGCCAAAGCATGTCCTTGTTCATATTGGTATCAAGTAGTACTCTGGACTCTACTGGATAAAGGCAGTGGGGCAGGAATTCAAGCAAAGTGTTGGATTTAATGACAACACTTTCAGACTTAGCCTCTTCTGAAAGTCACACTTGCCAGGTCTGGTTTCTCCCTACAGAGGGCAGGGCCTATGTATTTCCTTGCTTGAGCTTAAATTTCTCAGGGAGCCTATGCCTAGTCTTCAACCTCTCTGCAGCTGTGTCCCATGGCTGTATCATCCAGTCATTGTGGAAGAGTATAATAGAAATTCTGAAGTAGAATTGTTCTGTGGTTGTTATGTGGCTCTATTTTAAACGCTTCAAAAATGGAGCCTGATTAAATACTCTCTGGCTGTATTACAGGCACTGCAAGGGTTTTCTTTTCCAACTCTTCTGTGAATGATTCATTTTTGGTGTAAACCTCCAGTTTACAATAGCCATGAGCCTTGCTTGGGCTACTACTGCTGACTAGGCCCCTTACTTCTCACTGGAGCTGCCAATTTTCTGGGGCTTATCTTTTTTCCCAGGGTGTTGAATTCATCCACGATCAGCCATGGTTTGTTGGTTAGTGCTTGTGCTTCCTAATGCCAAGGAGAAACAACACAGTGTGGGCTTGGAGTGGTCGGTGGCTATGGTCGAGTGGAGTCCATAGGCATGGAATTGGGGTGGGAGGGCAATTGCCCTATATGGGTAAGTTCCTCTCTTTCCATTTCTAAATCCCATTCTCTTTTTAAATTTTTCTACTTAATTTTTTTTTTCTTGCATCACTGACCATTGAACACAGAGCTATCACTCCAAGCTACATCTCCATAACTTTTTTTTATTTTTAAGGGCAAGCTGTCACTGAGTTACTATGTGGTCCAACCTGAGCTCAAGCTTTGGATTTTCTTGTCTCGGTCACCCAAAATAGTGGAATTACAGACTGTCAACATCATGCCCAGCTTCCTTTTCTTATTTAACTAATTCCTATTTAAACTTTAACCTGATAGTGCACATATTACCTCCTCAGGGAATCTTCTCTGAGTCTTCAGGATGGATAGCTATACCTTCAGTGATCTCTCATCACTCTTTTTTTTTTTTTTAGTTCTTTTATTGGTATGTTTTAGGTATACAATTCATTTACATTTATCATTGGGTGTTTGTACCTGTACATGATATATCTTGGTTCTTATTTTTTTCCTCATTACTTGTGTGCCCTTCACCCCCTCCACCCTTCCCAATTTACATAGATTTCACTTCCTTTTTTTTTTTCTTTTCTCATTGCTCTTAAACTAGTTATTGCAATGTGATAGTGCATGCTTATAATCGTAGCACTTGGAAAGCAGGAGGACAATGAGTTTGAGGCCAGTCTCGGCTACATAATGAGTTTCAGGTCAGCTATAACTCATTACATAACCTTGTGTCAAAAGACGAAATCAAATCAAAACAAGCCATATCACACTACTTATATTTGTGTTGTTGAATAAATGAAAAGTGGCTTATCTGTATATCCTCATAGCTTTTACACTATTCTTCATAGTAAGCATTACAGAGATGTTTGCTTATTGAAGGGGACAAGCATAACTTAATTTTTGATTAATTTAAAATTTCCCATTAGAGCATAAGAATTAATTTTTTTCTCTTTGCTGGTAAAGTAAAATGTAAACACCATGATTGCAGAACAAAAACAACTATATAAAATATACAGTGGAGCACACACTAAAATTAATGTTCTTTAAGTTAACATGTGTTGGTTGTATTATGTAATCTCAGTTCTGAAGTTCTGTCAGTACTAGACCAATTTGTATTTAGATCTCCCTACGTTGATATTTATATATAATTAATATGACATGAGTTTCCTTCATTATCAAATGAAATCACTTGAGTTTTATGAAATATGTGCCCCATTTAATTTTATTCCTCTGATTTCTTTAATCCAAAATAAATCAAGCTAAAATTGTCAACTTCTATAAAGCAGACCCAGGAAATATAAAATATTGAATAAGGAGAAAAAAACTTGTTAATTTGTTTTTCTTTTCATTTTTTAAAAAATTTCTCTATGCTTTACAGATGAACATTTATGCTTCCCTTGTTAAGATATTATAAAGGTATGAGCATACATTTTATAATCTGTGTGAAGAGGAAAACTCTAGATGTAGTTTCTATAATGTTGATTAAAATTAAATTTAGAAATTCAATACTGAACTCTCTCCAAGCAATGAAAAATGTTTTGATTTTACATTACCAAGATTTCATGAATCTACTAAAAACTTTCTTTAGTTCACATGACACATATTATGTTTGAATTTTAATTCTTACATACACAAATAAAAAAACTTGTTGAAACAAAGGTAAATGGAGCATATACCACTGTCCACAGCCTTTGCAACAAATTTCTTCTATTTTTCTAATATCTACACATCATATAGGAAGACATTAATGTAAGTTGGAAATTGTCAGTCACTTTTAGTCATGTGTACCTGTGTGTGTGCACACATGTTTGAGTAATAAAGATTAGTAGTAACTAAATGTGTAGACCTCAGGGGCAAAATAGTTATTTTCAAAAATGACTCTAACACCTACCTGGTTAACTCTTAGAAATTACTTTAAACTTCTCTTGTGACTCTAGTTTTTCCTAAGATGGAAAATTATTAGGGGTTATGTCTAGATGTACCCCCCCCAAAGCCTCATGCACTCATAGGTGGAGCTATTTGGAGATGGGTGGATCTAGGGCATGCAATGCTTGGATTATGAGTGTGTGGTACTAAATTAATCTATTGACTGAGATTAGCAGATTTCTGGGTATGGATAATGGAAGCCCTCATCGTGGGTGTGAGTGGCACCAATCGATAGCTTTATAGGCTTGATGGAATATGAAGGAAGTGGGGGAAGCCAGGCTTGCTGCAGCTGGTGCTTGCTGACTTCTGCCTTCTGCCTGTGATGCCATGAACTGTTTCTTCTCTCCCATGTCCCTCTGCCATCCCACCTTGCCTTGAAACAAGCTGATTATGGGCTAAAATCTCTACAAACTGTAAGTGAAATGCACCTTTCCTTCTTTAATTTAGAGTGTCAGTTATTTTGTCTCAGCAATGAGAAAAGTACTAAGACAGAAATAAAAATGGTATTTAAAACATGTGTGTTTTATATATATATACACACATGCACACATATATATTAGAAATATAGTTTACTCTCAGTAAAACTTATGTCAAGAAAAAGAAAACATAAGGGAAAAATAAATGTTTATTTTAGTTTCTCAAGTAGATTTCTTTCAGTGTTGAGATAGTGAATGTTTTCCTAGGTCATTTTGTAAGGCATTCTACTCTTTCCAACGTTGAATTCTAGGACTGAATCTTTTAAAGGAGAGATTAGTCTGTGAATATTATTCCATGCTTGCACCTTGCCTTTTGTTTAATCAGAATGCAGAAGCTAAGGATGAGATCAGGCCTAGAAATACAAATCTAAAGCAATATTTAGAAGATCCAGTAAAAAGAGCTTCATAATCCACTTCTACCTTGACATGAGCATATCTACACTACCTACTAGTTGTTTGGAAAGTGTCTCTGATGTCATTTTTTTCCTTTAAGATATCCATTAGCATTTACCTCTCCTCATATAACTGAAGCATTTTTCAAAACACTTAGTACATTTATACTTAGTCCAGCTGAGCCAAATGTTAATTCGATGCTGGAGACTGCTGTTTGGCTCTCATTATTCCTTTTCATTCAGGTTTCACACATTCATGAGAGGGATCCCAATATCATAAGAGTTCAATTCCTCATCTTTTAATCACTGCTAAAGTGGCCCAGAATCATAAAAACTTTCCCCTGTAATATGAGGTACTATTAACAAAAGCATTCAGTTTGCTCTTCCCCAGGAATTGAGGGAAAAATTAGCTTTACAGCAAATTCTATATGGCTGATATTTTAGGCTTCCATGAAACAAAGTCACCCACCCAACAGAAATTTAAATTAGCATACTCAGGAAATCAAGAGCTCCTGATGCAATTAGCATACAGCTGCAAATTATCAAATGAAATGCTGCATTGAAGAGGAAAGTGAGTTTACTGTTGATTTGGGTGTTAACATGAAGAGAAAATTATTTCAAACACTTTACTTCAACACTTATGTTATTGAGCATATGTTTCTAACTCCCTAGGATGCAAAAAACTTAATTGAAAAGATATACAAGGCAGCTATTTCTTAAAGTGCATCTTTACATTGTTCAATAAGTTCATTTGAATTTTGATTTCTTATATATACTCCTGCAGATAGCAATATATATATAACATATATATCATATATATAACATATATATCATATATAACATATATATCATATATATAACATATATATCATATATATATAACATAAAGTTTCTGTCAAAAAATTCACAATAACAATATTGTTGAGATGTTTTGTAAGTTACAATATACTTTACTATGTACAGGGTACATACAGTTGAATAACTCTCAAGAACATATTTACCATGTAATCAGATCTTCCAAATATGGTTTCTATTTCATTGTTTGTATTTATTAGTTTCATTCTATTTATTTCATTATTTCTAGCTTATTATTTCAACATGCATTGCTTTTATTATATGACCTTTAGTATTTCACCTTTCAATGCTCCTGTCTACCTCATCTAGTCAGCAAATTAGCTTCAATATTTCCTGCAGATTATTGTATTTCAGTAGCAACAGACCTATTACTATGTAGTGTTTGAAAAAAATTGAGTTTGAGTAGCTGAAAACTGCCTTTATTCTGCCCGTTTATATATCTGGTGGCAATCAGTCTCCCATAGAGAGGTGGATAACTTTCCACTCTGCAGCCAGGCCTTTCATTAGGTACATCTTTGCGCAGATTACAGAGATGTTCCTTCCTTGGATGCCAAGCTTCCCGTGTTCTCTGTTCATATTCATATCTGAAGCCACTATTCACAAAATCATGGATCTCCATGCAGTGTGAAAAGCACACAAAAAGTCTGTTAGTCATCTTTTCTGTTCCTGGAACAATACAATTTCACCTACAAATAAAAGAAAGGATTTATTTTGGCTTACGGTTTCAGAGAATTTAGTCCATGTTCAACTAGCACCAAATTAGAAATATAATGGTGGAAGAATATGGCAAAAGAAAGCTGTCATCTCATGGTGACTTGAAGCAAACAGAAAGCTAGAAAAAAAGGAATAAGAATAAGAATGTACTCTTTATATTATGTTTCCAGTGACTCACCTTTCCAGACCAAACCCACATCCTAAAAGCACACTTAGTTATTAATGCATCAGTGGATTAATCCATTAAGTTTAGTGTCTTTGTTATTCAACCACCTTCCAAAAGCTTCACCTCTGGATACATGAGATATTGAAGAACATTTTAGATAAAAACAAAACATTCTACCCACAGCCCCTAAAAGCTCATATGGATCTTATTATACAAAGTGCATTTAGTGTACTTCCATGATTTGATAAAGTCTTAATAGTTTCAACAGTGCTGAAAACTTCAAATCAAAAGTCTCCAATGAGACTTTTATTAGATTTTTTTTGTTTTAATGTAATACAAGTTGATATTAATAAAGAAAATATAAAAGTAGTTCTATGGAAAAATAATTTTTCATAACATAATTAGAGAATAATCATGGTAAATACACTGTGTATCAAGATTGTTAAAGAATATATTTTCAATTGCTAATCTATCCACTCATTTCCTAATAATACTATAGCATTTTTTGTATAAAATATTTTAATTATTAACAAAGTGTCTCACACTTGGTATAATTTTGAACAATTTCTTCTGATGCATAGTATCCATTGTAATACATACTGATTACAGTATGTATTATATACTTTGGTCCTTATTTATACTTTCAGTTTCTCACACCTGAGAGACAATGGATACTTACACATGTGTGTCCAATTTATTTCACTTAAGAGTATGGCCTTTAGGTGCATCCGTCTGCCTAGAACATCTCAAGTTTATCCTTTATGGCTGAATAGGATTCCACTTTTTTTTTTTTTTTTGGTACCAGAGATCGAAAAACCTCATCTTTCTTATTCATTCATTGGTTAATGGGCACTTGGGTTGTTTACAAGATTTATCTATTACAAACTGTGCCACTATAATCATGGGTGTGCTTACATTGCTTTGCTATGATGTTTTTAATACATCTGTGAAGATAACCAGAATCTGGAATACCTGGGTCAAATGGAACCTCTAATCCTAGTTTCCTGAGGAATTTCCACACTGATTTCCACAGTGGTTGCACCAGTCTACACTCCCACCAATAGTAGAGAAGGGTTACTTTTTCCCCGCAGCCTGGCCAGCATTTGCTTTTCACTGATTTCTTGATAATATCCATTCTTTATGGAGTAAAATGGAATCAGCATTGTTTTAATTTGCATCTTTTGAATAACCAGTGATATTGAACATTTTTTCATGTATTTATTTGCCATTTCTACTTCTTCATCTAAGAAGTGTGTATTCATCTCAGATTCTCATTTTTGGGTTGGGTCTTTGAACTTGGAGGGTCTGATTTTTTCAGTTCTTTCTATGTTGTAGATATTAGTCCTTTTTCAAACACTGGCTAAAATTTTTTCTCACTCCGTGGGTTGTCTTTTCACTTTGTTGGTGATTTCTTTTGCTATGCAAATGCTTTTTAATAAGTTGAGATTCCAGTTGTTGATGCTTTATAGTATTTCCTATGCAGTCTGGGTTTTGTTCAAGAAGTTTTTGCTTACACCTGTGTCCTCAAGCATTTTACCTATACTCTCTTTCAGAAGATTTAGTGTTTCTATTTTAATATTAAGATCTTTGATCCATTTTGATTTTAGGTTAGTGCATAGTGAGAGAAATGGGTCTACTTTTAGTCTTTGAATTGTGGAAATCCAGTTTTTCCAGCACCATTTATTAAAGAGATTATGTGTCTTCCAGTGAATTGTCAAAGATAAGGTGCCTGAGTATGTTTGTGGTTGTTTCTGCATCTTCTAATCTGTGCCATTAATCCTCAGGTCTTTTTCTTTGCCAGTAACATGCTCAAGCTGTTTTTATCATCATAGCTCTGTAGCATAATTTCAAGTCAGGGATTGTGATGCCTCCTGCCTTGCCTTTGTTGCTCCAAATTGTTTTTGCTATTCTAGGTCTCTTATGATTTCAAATGAATTTTAGGAATAATTTCTCTAGTTCCATGAGGTATGCTAATGGAATTTTGATTGGGATTGCTTTAAATCTGTTTAAAAGTATTGGGAATATGACCATTTTCAGTATGTTGGTTCTTCCCACCCATGATCAAAGGATATCTTTCCATATTCTTTGATCTCCTTTTTAAGAGTACTATAATTTTCAATATAAAGATATTTTACTGTCTTTGTGAGATTAATTCCTAAGTATTTCATTTTTTTTGATGCTGTTGTGTTAGGTGTTGTTTCCCTAATTTCTCTCTTGGTGAGTTTGTTATTTTTGTACAGCAAGGCTATTGATCTTTGAGAGTTCACTTTGTATCCACCTACACTACTGAATTTGGTTATTAAATCTAGAAGCCTTTCAGTGGTGTTTTTGAGGTCTACTATGTAGAGTATGACGTCATCCACAAATAGTTATAATTGAACTTCTTCCTTTCTTATCTTTATTCCTTTTATGTGCTTCTCTTGTCTAAGTGCTCTGGCTCATGTTTCCAGAATTATATTGAATAGAAGTGGTAATAATGAACATCCTTGTATTGCTCCTGATTTTACAGTGAAAGCTTTCAGTTTTTGTCCATTTAGAATGATGCTGGCTGTTGGTTTGTGATAGATAGATTTTGTCAGATTGAGATAAATCTATTCAAATTTTCTGTAGTTTTGTATCGTGAATGAGTGTTGGACTTGTCAAATGCTTTCTCTGCAAATACTGAGATGATCATGTGATTTTTGCCTTTGGCTCTGTTGATGCTTTTTATTATGTTTCTTGTTTTGTGTATGTTGAGCCATCCCTGTGTCCCATGGATGAATCCTACTTGGTGATGTTGTAAAATCTTCTAGACGATTTGCTGCACTCTGTTTGCCAGTATCTTATTGAGGATTTTTACATCTGTGTTCATTAGGGAGATTGGCCTACAGTTCACTTGTTGGCTGAGTCCTTCTCTGGTTCTGGTGTTAGGGTAATATTTGCTTCCAGGAATGATTTTGGGAATACTGCATCCCTTTCAATTTCACTGAAGAATTTGAAGATCTCTAAATATCTTTTAGAATTCAGCAGTGAAACCATCAAGACTTGGACTTTTCTTTGTTTTTAAGTTTTTAATTACACTTTCAATTTCATTGACTGATATTGGCTTATTTTTAATTTTTATATACTCCTGATTCAGATTTGGTAATTTATATGTAGCTAGGACTCTATGCGTTTATTCTGTGTTCTCCATCTTATTAGAGTATGGGTTCTCAAAGTAGGTATTTATAATCTTTAGGATTTCTACAGGATCCATTGTGATTTCACCTTTTTCCTTCCTAATTGCAAGAAATTGAGTCTTCTTTTTTTTTGATAAGGTTGTCTAAGGGCTTGTCAATTGTATTTAATATTTCAAAGAACAAATTCTTTGGTTCATTGATTCTTTTTTGTCTCCGTTGCATTAATTTCTACTCTGATCTTTATAATTTCCTCCCTCAAACAAGCTTTGGGCTTGACTTCTTTTTCTAGAGATTTGAGTTTCAACATTAGGTTGCTTATTTGAGCTCATTCTGGTTTCCTGATAGGAGAATTTCCCACTATACATTTGTCTCTTAGGACTGCTTTCATTGCATCCCATAAGTTTTGGTATATTGTATAATCATTATCAAATGTATATACTGTTTCATTTGTTTAATTTCATCTTTGACCCACTAGTTTTTCAGGAGATTGTTATTCAATTTCCACATGTTTAAGGAATTTTTGTGGTTTCTTTTACCATTGATTTTCAGTTTCATTGCATAATGGGCAGATAATATAAATAGAATATTTTTAATTTATTTGTATTTACTTAAACATGTTCTCTGGGCCAGTATGTGGTCTATTTTGGAGAATGTCCCATGTGCAGCTGAGAAGAATGTGCATTTGATGTTGTAGGATTGAACAGTGTGCAGACATCCACTAAGTTCATTTGTTTACAGGTTTGCTTCAGTTCTGACATTTCTTTGTTGATTTTTTTGTCTAGTTCATCTGCCTATTTGTGACAGTGGGGTATTGAGGTTCCCCCACTACAATTGCATTAATTCTTATTTTATTTTTCATGTCCACTAATATTTGTTTTACATAACTTGGTGCACAGGTATTTGGTGCATATATATTTATGATTGTTAGTTCTTCCTCTTAGATTGTTTCTTTTACAAGGATGTAATGATCTTCTTTGGCTCTTTTAATCCGTCTTGGCTTAAAAGCCACTTAGTCTGCAAATATGATAGCTACCCCTGTTTTTTTCCAGGTTCTGACCACATGGGGTATTGTTTTCCAACCTTTGATTTTCAATCTATGAATTTCTTTTTAATTAAATGTGATTCTTATATGTAGCATATTGTTGGATCTTGTTTTTTGATACATTCTGCCAGTCTGTTTCTCTTGATTGGTGAGTTGAGACTATTTACATTGATGGTTACAATTATAAAGTATTGCCTTTTCCTTGTCATATTATATTCTTGTTGTTGGTTCCTTTTTTTCCTTTTGTTTAATTGCTTGCCCTGCCTGGTGGCTTCTTTTTATTGGTGTTCTTGAAATTGTGGTCTTCATTATCTTTCTAAAATATCCTTCAGGGAATTTTGTAGAGCAGTTTTAGTGGTCATGAATTTCTTCAGTTGTTCTTTGTAATGCTCTTATTTCTCCATTAAATTTAAAAGATAGTTTTGAGGGGTATATAAATCTGGGTTGGAGGTTGTTTTCTTTCAAAACCTGAAATACTTCATTCCAAGCTTTCCTTACCTTATGGGTTTGCACTGAGAAGTCTACTGTTATTCTGATGGATTTTCTTTTATAGCTGATTTGCTTCTTTTCTCTAACAGCTTTTAATATTTTATTCTTGCACTAAATTTCTGGGATCTTGATAATTATATGCCTTAGTATAGATTTATTTTGGTCATGGTTATTTGGAGTTCTATATACCTCACTTATTTGTGTGTCAAATTATTTTTCCATGTTTGGGAAGTTTTGTGTTATTACTTATTTTAACAGGCTTTTTATGGCATTTGCCCTATCTCCAGATCTCTCATTGACTCTGATCAATTTTATATTAGTTTTCTTCAAATCATCTTACATCTGTTGGATGGATTTTTCATGATCCCTTACCATTTTTAAGATACATTTCTTTTCATGATCATTAATTGCAATACTGTCTTCTAGATCAGAAAGTCAGTCTTTGCCTTTGTTCAATCTGTGCCATATACTTTCAATTGAATTTTTAATCTTCTGGATATCTATTTGAATTTGTTCAATGGATTCTATTTCTTTCCTATGTTGAGGATTCATGTTTTCCATCTTTTTCCTAAGCTCCTCTATTTTTCATCTTTGTCTACTCTAGATTCATTGAACATGTACTCATTTTGATCATTATTTTTTAATCTGAGAGATTATTTTCTCTATAACCTCATGCAATTGTATTTTTTTTACTTCTGCAATTATCATTTCTGAAATCATCTGATTTTCTCTATCTCATTGTCCCCTAAACTTGTCCTAGATGGGCTAGGATTGCATTTTGCTTCTGCTTCTTGTCATTTTCTACTTTTTGCTGTTGTTTTGGTTTTGTTTTTTTTGTGTTGATGTTGGTAAATTTCTTATGGCAGATACCTTTATCACTAGTATTGAGGCTTCCCTAGGAAATATCTGTTCCTCAGAGATGTCTTTTGGGCATATGTGGTTCTTGGTTTTTGTATCTTCCCAATTTATTAATGATCAGTAGTTGCTATTTCTTTGGCTCAGCACCCAATCCTTTGGCACTGGACTATTGTGATGATTATGGCCCCAGACAGCTACAGTGTTGTCATACAAGGGAGAACAATTGATTACAACAAGTATTACCTCCTGATTAAATGAGTACAATGAGCAATATCAATAGCATCAAGCACAGTCTAGAAATTGACAAATTGTGGTAATTATTAATTTGCTACCTTTAACCATAAGAGCAAGATTATAGTTATATAATACAATCCAACATAAACTAGGAAATTGTATGCAATGAATTTCTCAGTGGAGTGATTTTATCCTGGGGTGGGATTTAAGAGAGATAGGGGACAAAATAGAGAGATAAATTAAGAAAAATTTTGCTGAGGCAAGGCAAGAGGACAGTAGATGATCACCCACGCTTTGGGAGACTGGAGAAGAAGGAAGGAAAGAAAATAGGAAGGATAAAGCAAAAGATTATCAGAATGAACCAGAAAGACAAGAGATGATTTTCACTCACATGAAAATATCATAAATTCAAGAGAAATAATTGAGGAAAGTGAGCAAAAAAGATGAGTAGAAAAAGATAAAAGTAAAGGTGAAAGCCTAAACAATGAAGAGGTTAAAAAAAAAAAGGCAGAAAAAGGAAACAAAACCAACAAAGAACAAACTAAAATTCCTCTGGAGTCCATATTTCTGTGGTAGTGTCCAAGGCAGGTAGTGTCCTGAAACTGTGCTGTGTACCCCAACCAAGTCTGCGGTAGGATTCATGTTTTGAAAGGGGTTAATCTTGTGGGAGCTGGGGCTGGTCTTTAGCCAGTAGCTTTAGCTTTAGCCAGTAGCTGTCCCCCCCATCCTCCTTACGTGAGTTGCTCTGGAACCCTCAGGGACAGCCTGGTGCTGCTTTCAGCCCTCTGTACTGTTGGTTCCACTTGGTCTTTGCACAGCCTCTTCTGGCACATCTCTAACCTGTTTCACTGCTTGTCTCAGGGTGGAAATGTGGGGTATGGGTGCTGTTGCTGCTGCAAATATAGTCCAAGGCTGTTAAGTTTTGCTTAAATCTTTTTTTTTTAAATTCTTTTATTGGTACATTGTAGGTATACAATACATTTACATTTCTCATTGGGAACTTGTACCTTTACATGATGCATCTTTGTTCTTATTTTTTCCCCACTCACAGCCCTCCCATCACCCCCCCACACATTCCCTATTTACAAAGACTCTGTTTCCATTTTTTCCATTTCTCATAATTTTTCCTTTCCTTTCTTTCCTTTCCTCAATCCCTCCACCTCCCCCCTTCCCCTTTGTCCCTTTTCTTCCTATTTCGCATTACAAATTATTTATTCTAATCATTGGTGCATTTTAGATATACAATACAATGACATTCATCATTGGAAATTTGCAGCTTTACATAATCTCTCTTGGTTCTTATTTTTCCCCCTTCCCCTGCCCTCCCTTCAACCCCTCCATCCCTCCCCATTTACAAATACTTTGTTTCCATTTTTCGATTTTCTCATATTAATTCCATTCTCTTCTTTCCTTTCCCTTACCCCTCCCACTTCCCCTTCCCCTTTGCCCCTTTTCTTCCTATTTCATGTTATCTATTATATCTTTTAGTCCTCATTTAGACTTTGTTTCTCACACTAGAGAAACTACTTGGTATTTATACGTGTGTGTCCTATTCATTTCACATAAGAGTATCACCTCACTGTGCATCCATTTAGCTATAAATATCTCTAATTTCTTATTTTTTATGGCTGAGTAGTACTCCATTTTACTTTTTTTAAAAAACACATTTTTCTTATCCAGTCTCCAATTGATGGGCATTTGGGCTGTTTCCAAGTTTTAGATATTACAAATTGTGCTGCTATGAACATGAGTGCACATATATCACTGTGGTATGATTCTTTTAATTCTTTGGGGAAGATGCCCACCAGGGGAATAGCTGGGTCAAATGGGACTTCCGATTCTAGTTCTTGGAGGTATCTCCAAACTGATTTCCACAGTGGTTACACCACTCGACACACCCAGCAGCAGGGAAGCATTATTCCTCTTTCCTCACGCCCTGCCAGCATTTATTATTGGTTGATTACATGAGACCAGCCATTCTTTCTGGAGTGAGGTGGAAACTCAGTGTTGTTTTAATTTGCATCTCTTGAATGACCAGTGATGTTGAATATTTTTTCATGTATTTATTTGCTACTTCTACTTCTTTGTCTGAGAAATGTCTGTTCATTTCAGAGGCCCATTTTTGGATTGGGTCTTCAAACTTGGTAGGTCTGATCTTTTTAAGTTCTTTATAGATCCGAGATAGCAGGCCTTTGTCTGAGGAAAAGCAGGTGAAGATTTTCTCCCACATTGTGGGTTGTCTCCTCACACTGTTGGTGGTTTCTCTTGCAGTGCAGAAGCTTTTTAATAGGAAGAGATCCCACTTGTTGATTGTTTGTGCTAGTTCATGGGCAACTGAGATTTTGTTCATAAAATCTTTTCCTATACCAATGTCTTCAAGAGTTCTACCTAACCTCTGTTCCAGCAGGTTCAGCATTTCTATTTTAATATTTAGATCTTTAATTCATTTTGATTGTAGTTTATATGTCAAGAGATATAGGTCTAGTTTTAATCTTTGGCAACTTGAAAGCCAATTTTTCCAGCACCATTTATTAAAGAAGCTATCTTTCCTCCAATGAGGGTGTTTGGCTCCTTTATTGAAGATGAGATGGCTGAGTGTGTCTGGCATTGTTTCTGCATCTTCTAATCTGTTCCACTGGTCCTCAGGTCTGTTTCTTTGCCAGTACCATGCTGTTTTTATCACAGCAGCTTTGTAGTAAAGTTTCAAGTTGGAGGTTGTGATACCCCCTGCCATGTCTCTGTTACCTAGAATTGCTTTTGCTATTCTGGGTCTCTTCTTGTTCCAAATGAATTTTATATTGTTTTCTCCAGGTCTATGAAGTATGCTGCTGGGATCTCAATTGGAATTGCATCGAGTCTATATAGCAGTTTTGGAAGTATGACCATTTTCACTATATAGATCCTTCCTAACCAAGAGCAGGGAATGTCTTTCCATTTACTGATATCCTCTTCAATCTCTCTTTTCAGAGTGCTATAGTTTTCAGAGAAGAGGTTTTGATTTATTTTGTTAGGTTGATTCCAAGGTATTTCAGTTTTTTGGATGCTATTGTGAAAGGAATTATTTGCTCTATTTCTCTCTCAGTGAGTCTGTTGTTCTTGTAGAGGAAAGCTACTGATTTTTGTATGTTGACCTTTTAACCAGCTACTTGACTGAAATTGGTTATTAAGTCTAGAAGAATTTTGGTGGAGTTCTTGGGGTCCTCTGTATAGAGTATCATGTCATCTGCAATGTATAATGACAATTTGACTTCTTCATTTCCTATCTTTATTCCCATTATTACTTTCTCTTGCCTAATCATTGTGGCTAATGTTTCCAAAACTATATTGAACAGGAGTGGTGATAGTGAACATCCTTGTCTTGTTCCTGATTTTGGTGTGAAGGATTTCAATTTTTCACCATTTAGTACGATATTGGCTGTTGGTTTTTCATAGATGGCTTCTATCAGTTTGAGGTAGAGACCATCTATTCCAATTTTTTGCAGGGTTTTTATCATAAATGCATGTTGGATTTTGTCAAATGCTTTTTCTGTGTCCATGGAGATGATCATATGGTTTTTGTCTTTGGCTCTATTGATATAGTGTATTACATTGATTGATTTGCATATGTTTCATCATCCCTGCATCCTTGGAATGAATCCCACTTGATCAGGATGTATGATCTTCTTGATGATCTCCTGCATTCTATTTGCCAGGATCTTATTAAAGATTTTTGCATCTATGTTCATTAGTGAGATTGGCCTATAGTTCTCTTTTTCAGTTGGGTCTTTCTCTGCTTTGGGGATCAATGTGATGCCTGCTTCCAGGAATGAATTCAGGAGTATTGCTCCTCTTTCAATTTTGTTAAAGAGTTTAAACAGTAATGTCAGTAGTTCCTTTCTAAATATGTTGTAGAATTCAGTAGTGAAGCCATCAGGACCTGGGCTTTTCTTAGTTGGTAAGTTTTTAACTATGTTTTCAATTTCATTTTTTAATATTGGGTTGTTTAGAATTTTTAGTTCTTCTTCATTCAACTTTGGTAATTCATATGTATCTAGGAATCTGTCCATTTCTTCTGTGTTTTCCATATTATTGACATATTTGTTCTGGAAGTAGGTATTGATGATCCTCTGAATTTCTGCTTGGTCTGTTGTCATTTCACCATTTTCTTTTCTAATTGCATGGATTTGGGCCTTTTATTTCCTCTTTCTGATAAGGGTGGCTAAGGGTTTGTCAATTTTATTTATTCTTTTGAAGAATAAAGAAACTGAACTCTTGGCTTCATTGATTTTTTTGTATCATTCCCCTAGTCTCCATTGCATTGATTTCTCCTCTGATCTTTATAATTTCCTCCCTTGTCTGAGCTTTGGGTTTGTCCTGTTCTTCTTTTTCTAGAAGCTCAAGGTGCAGCATCAGGTTGTTTAATTGGGCTCATTCTGTTTTCCTAATATGAGTATTCACTGCTATTAATTTCCATCATAAGACTGCTTTCATTGCTTCTCATAGATTCTGATATGTTGTATTGTCATTGTCATTTAATTGAAGGAACTGTCTGATTTCTTCTTTAATTTTCTCTGTAACCCATTGGTTATTCAGAAGTGTGTTGTTTAATTTCCACATGTTTATGAATTTTTTCCAGTTTCTTTTGCTATAGATCTCCAATTTCATCACACTATTGTCTGATAATACACAGGGGATAACTTCGATTCCTTTGCACTTACTCTAACATGTTCTATGCATGAGTATGTGGTCTAATTTGGAGAATTACCCGTGTGCAGCTGAGAAGAATGTGTGTTCTGATTTTGTGGCATGAAACAACCTGAAAACATCTGTTAAGGTCATTTGTTCAAGAGTTCAATTGGGTTCTAGTATTTGATTACTTATTTTTTGTCTAATTGTTCTATCTATTTGTGACAGTATTGAGGTCCCCCACTGCAATTGTATTAGTGCATATATGACTTTTCATGTCCATTAGTATTTATTTTATATAGTTGGGCACACTAGTGTTTGGTGCATAGATATTTATGTTTGTCATCTCTCCCTTTTGGATTGTTCCCTTTACAAGGATGTAGTGTCCTTCTTTGTCTCCCTTATTAATCAGTGTTGGTTTGAAATCTACTTGATCTGCAAAGAGAATAGCTACTCCTGCTTTTATTCAGGTTCCTGTTGCATGGAGTATTGTTTTCCACTCTTTAACTTTCAGTCTATGAGTTTCATTTTGAATTAAGTGTGTTTCTTGTATGCAGCATATTGTTGGATTTTGCTTCTTGACACATTCTGCCAGCCTATTTCTTTTGATTGGTGAATTGAGACCATCAACTTTGATGGTTATAACTGATACATATTGAGTTATCATTGTCATGACTTTTTCTTTTTGTTGGATTCTCCCCCTTTGCATTTAATTTCTTGTTGTTCCCGATAGGTTCATTCTGCTTTGCTCCCTGGGGTTGTGATCCTCATTGTCCTTTCCTAGGATATTGTCCAAAATTTATTGGAGTGCTGGTTTGGTATTCATGATGTTCCTAAGGTGCTCTTTGTCATGAAAGTATCTTATTCCACCATCAATTTTGAAAGATAGTTTTGCAGGGTACATCAGTCTGGGTTGGAGGTTGTTTTCCTTTAGGGCTTGAATTATATCACTCCAAGCTCTTCTTGCCTTGATGGTTTGTGTTGAGAAGTCTGCTGTGATTCTGATGGGCTTTCCTTTGTATGTGGTTTGTTTCTTTTCTCTGACTGCTTGGAGAGTTTTGTTCTTCTGTTGAGTTTCTGGAATCTTAACAATTATATGCCTATGAGCAGATTTTTTGACCATGGCTATTTGGAGTCCTATATGCCTCACCTATCTGTATGTCAAGTTCTTTTCCCCTGCTTGGAAAATTTTCTGCCATTACTTCTGTAAACAGTTTTTTTTATGTCATCTGCACTCTCTCCTGTTTCTTCTTTGACTCCAATAAATCTTATGTTATTCTTCTTTGCATCATCTAGCAGCTGCTGGATTCATTTCTTGTGGTCCCTTACAATTTTGAAGCAATTTTTCTTTTCCTGGTCACTAATTGCAATCTTATCTTTTATATCTGAAATTCTGACCTCACATTGGCTCATTCTGCTGTGTAGACTTTCAATGGAGTTTTTGATCTCCTGGAAATCTATTTACATCTGTTTTATGGATTTCATTTGTTTCCTATATTGGGATTCCATCATGTTCCTCAGCTTCTCTCTGGATGTATTTATCATGTCTTGCACTACAGGCCCAATCTCTGCTGTTACATGAGAAATTATTTCTGATTTCATTTTTTTCAGATCCTCTCTTGTTGGCAGTTCAGGGAGACCAGCTGTTTGAGTATCAGAGTGTTCCATCTCATTTCCCTTTGGAGTTGCTGTAGGTGATCTGGAAGCCTGGTTTTGAGACTTGTTTACGTGTCTTCTCATTTTGACCAGGGGAGTGGGGGAGCTGTTGGCACCCACGCAGCTCACCTCCTCTGAGCATGAAGCAGTGGGATGGCAGCTCAGATGCCCCTTCCTCTGGACTGGGAGTGGTAGGACAGATGGTGGTCCAGAAGCCCCTACCTCTGGGCCAGGAGGGGTGAGACAGGTGGTCTGCTTCAATCTTCTCTCTAGTGGGTTAGGTGCCAACCAGGGCTGTTTAATTCCCACATATTCATCTGCTTCTTTCTTTCAAGTCATTGATTGCCATTCCTTTCTCAGCCTCCACAGCAATGCAGTACCTAACTTCACGGTCACTAGGCAAAAGAAAAAAGAAAAAGAAAAAGAAAATGGGTGGGCAATCAATCGCACGGGTAGGGAACAGATTATTTCTGGTCACCAGAAATTTGATGCCAGTGAAATTTGCAGTCAGGCCAGAGTGTCTTTTTTGTGGAGGAAAGAAAGTGAGGCCAGATGCCTTTTTTCCTAAATCTATCCCATGTGGCTTGAGTTAGCCACAATTTTTCACCTGTCAGTTTTACGGGGACTTCCCAGTATTGTGATTCTTGCTCAGCACTGCCTATTTTATTGGTAGCCCTGTTGGCTGATGCACTGTTTTATGAAGTCCCGTGCCTATGTTTTATTTGATCTTCTAGTCTCTTATTTCAGATTGATTTTGGCATCAGGATATATGTCCCTTCCTTTCTTCCAACTAACTGTGTTTTTAGTTGATTTCTGCCTTAGTAGGTCCAATGTAACTCCTCCATTCAACTGTTGAATCATTCTCCAATGAGTCTTAAGGGAAACACTTAGCTGTGAGCTCCTGTAAAAATTAAAGAGAAATATAAACATAACATAAAATGACAGAGTGCAAATATTCTCTTTCCAAAATGGAAGATTAAGACATGAAAAGAAAACAGAGTAAAGCAAAATGGAGACCAAGCAGAACAAACATTACGTCCTCTAGTTCCCTGTGTAGCATCTGGCATGCATGGTGTTAAGATATGTGCTCCCAATGGTATGCTTAGCCCTGCTGGTTACAAACAACAATGCTTTTCTCTTAGATTGTTTGTGCTCACTGCCTCCAGCTATGTTGGGCAAGTAATTCCATGTTTCTGAGATGTTTAGCTTTCTAGGTTCTCTGTGTCATCTTTGACTTTCTTCTCACATCTTCATCCATCACCACTTCAGTATCTTCAGCTAGGACTGTGACCTTCTTGCAATGTATTGTCTAGCCTCTCAGACCTTGCTCTAAAATCTAGATGAAAGTCTCCATAACCCCTATACTCTTGTATTCATATCTATAAAATCAACAGTATCTACAAATCAATATGTACAAATCATATCTACAAATCAACAATATGTGAATAATACCATGATCTGTTGCTTGCCCAAGCAGCAGCTGGACTCCCTTGGACCATGGCTGTAGTGGCCTCTCAGTGGCTGGATGGCTAAATTCAGGGAAGCACTTTCCTAGCTGGTTGTTATAGTTTATATCTAGGTGCCCCACCCCAAAGCTTTGTGTGCTCATAGCTGGGACTTTTGGGAAATGATTGGATCATGGAGGCATGATTCTCATCAATGAATTAGTCCACTGATGAGTTTGTAGCTAAATGGGATATTATCAGGTGAAGCCTGGCAGGAGGAAGTGGATCATCTGGATGTGTGGCCTGGAAGGTTATATCTAATGGCCTCTTTTGAGTATTTGTAACAGGTTGCTGCTCTGAATATAACTGACCATGTGGTTCACAAGCCTTTGACACTGACTTGAGTGAGTTTGGAGAAGTTTGAAGGAGTAGGCTATTAAATGAATAAAAGGTTATAACCAGAGCTATATGGACAATTCTGAGCAGAGTTCAGAAGACTAGACTGCTGATAGCAATATAGACAATCAAGGCCAGGTTCCTGGGGCAGATGGGAATGAGCACTCATGTGAATCCTGTTACAAATACTATTTATTAGTCAGTTTATCTGATCCTGGTACATAATATCTAAAATCCACAGCCTAAAGGAGGAGAAGTTTATTTTGGGTCATGATTTCAGAGGTTTCAGTCTGTGGTCCATTGGTTCTAAGTCAGAAATATGGCAGAGAAATGCTTCTCAACCCAAGGAGGTCAGAAGTAGGGACAGAGTCAGAGACAGAGGAAAGGGTCCACAAAGAAGAATACAGCCTTCTAAATCATGCTTTCAGTGACTCACATCCTCCAACCAGACCTACCTTGTAACAGTACATTGAGCTATTAACCCATCCATGGAGTAATGGATGGTTTAGAGTCTCCATGACTGAAGCACCTTACATAGGCCCCACCTCTGAACACATGAGCCTGTTTGTAGAAATTTTAGATCAAACCATAACATTCTAAAAGGAAGAAGTTAATGTCCTTAAGTATAGCTGATATATAAAGTTTAAGGAATTATTAAAACAAAAGAATAGAGGTAATGACAGGGCAAGGCATAGGTTTGGGCAAGTGGTCAATGTGGCTTACAAAGTACAGACTGCAAAGAAAATAATTTATGTCTAAATAAGATGAATGTGGAGAATAATTTTCTTATGGAGACACAGCCAAGAAAGTAACAAATTCCACCTTCATGAAGAATTTTAGACGTACCTCTTAAAACACCCTTTTTGCAATGATGTTTTAGAGTGCTACTGATTAATAATATTCAATATTTCAAGGCTTCCAATTACATATTTGATCCTTAAATCAAGTCATTAAGGTCAGTTGCACTTCTTAGTCTGTTGTTTTTACAAATATATTCACTGAGGGAGGTTATTTTACATGTCTAGCAAACAAAAATTCCCAAACTGAGTGCTACACATGGTTTAGATCTTCAGTTTCTCCCAAAGGCCCATGTGTTAAGGGCTTGGTGACCAAGCTGTGGTGCTACTGGGAGATGGAACAACCATTAAGAGGTAAGGCCTAGTGGGAGGAGGCATGGTCACTGAAGACCTGCCTTGTAAGGAGAGCTAAAACTGTAGTCCCTCCCTGTTTCTCTCTGCTCCCTGTCCATTGAGTCAGGCAGCTCCATTTCCTCTCTTACACCATGATATACTGCAGCCACCCTATGCTCAGAAGCAGCAGAATCCAATGACCAGGAATTAAAATCTCTGAAACTGCAAGCCAAAATAAACCATTCTTGCTTTTTTTGCAGATATTTTGTTACAGTGATGGAAAGCTAACTAACATATTGAGATTAAAATTCAAATGTTCAGATGTAAAGTAATAAGCTCTTTCTTTCTTTTTTCCTTTTTTTTTTGAAGAAAAACATTTATTGGTACATTTTCAATATTCATAATGATAACATTCATTATAGGGAATTTGTACTTGTACATGATATATCTTTCTTCTTCTTCTTTTTCCCATTCACCTCTTTGACTCCTCTTTCCTTCCTTATTTGCAAAAGCTTTGTTTTCATTTTTTCCTACTATTCTCTCTTTTTTTCTCTCTCTTATTCTCTTTTTTTCCTGTCCCCCCTCTCCTCCCTGTTCCCCTTTTCATTTGTACATTTTCTTCCCATTTCAAAGTATCTACTATATATTTTAATCCTTTAAATAATATGCTTTTTTGTCTCCTGTATTACATTGCATTTCCAAAGCAACTCAGAAAGTCTACACAAAGGTTAGGTATTTTTGCTTCTTTAACAATTTAGGTGGAACTAAGTGTATTTGGCACTGCCATCAAAGCAATGTTTTACTGTATCTTTCTCCAAAAAACACTATCAATCTTAATCTTTATATGGAAAAGTAACCCTCATTAATATGCTATGAAGACTTTTAATTAGTGAGTTGTTTATTAGCTATTACTATTATTTTCAGTGGATAAATTTCAAAATGTTTCCAAAAACCAGAGAAAATAATAAGAATTAAAGCACTAAGGGCCAAAGTAGATAAAACTGAGGGAGGGAGTATAAGAGTAGATATGAATTTAATATTTTCTAGACACACAAGCATGAGATGTCATTGGCAAAAAAGCAAGTCAACTGAGAAGAGAGACGACCTGGCCAGAAAGGTGACACATTTGATTTGCATGTGAAGGGATATGTAAAATATGAAGTCATAAAGTAATATTAAATTGAAAGATGACAAGAACTGAGATATTTGCATAGAGAGAAAGGAAAAATTTTTGAGTAACTCAATACAAGACATTGTGGTGTTTGCTCCATTTGGTTTCATTCAATTTAATTGTAAAATGACTAAGGATTACTAACATCTCATGTTCAAAAATATCAACATAATAGCAGCAAAGAAAACTATGTTATAATATTCAAAGCATTGAATGCTTTTTAATTTATTTAATATCCAAAATGTTTCAGAAAGAGATTCAATTGTTATTTCTATTTTACAAATGAAGAAGCTGAGGTACAGAAATTGTAATTCTTTATCCAAGTCACCTGACTAGTGAATGTTTTCACAAGATTCAAATCCATGTTAATAAAGCTTCAGTGGATATATATATATATATATATATTTAGCTTCAGAGGATGATACAGAAATTTACCATAGATATCTGCTCCAACATATGCAGTTTCCTCCTTTATCAATACCTTCCAACATATGGTACATTCATAATTTTAATGACCCCACATGGAGGCATTATGATCATGCAGTCTATAGGTTACATTAGTATTCAGTTTTGGTGTTGCACATTTTATGTGTATGAAGAAATATACAATGACTTGTACATATCATTATACTATACACAGTATTCTCACTGTCCTAAAATCTGTACTCTACTTATATAATTCATTCCCAGAACTCTCTGCCAACTGCTGACATTTTTACTGTATTTATAGCTTTCCATTTTTCAAAATATCATATAGTTGAAATTGTATAGTATACACCGTTTTCTAATGAACTGTTTGCTCTTATTAATGTGAATTTAAGTTTATTCCATGACCTTTCATTGCTTTACAGTTTATTTCTTTTTGATGCTGAATAATATTCTATTTCTGAATGTAGTTTATTTCTACATTAAATTATTTAATTTAGTTAATTTCAAATTTTTGTAATTATGAATACAGCTGCTACGAGCACCTGTGTATACATTTTGTATGGACAAAGGTTTTTATTTTTTTATTCATTAAGTTTCTTGGAACATTTTAGATATACAATGCGATGACATTCATCATTGGGAATTTGTACCTTTACATGATATATCTTGGTTCTTATTTTCTCCCATTCCCCTGCCCTCCCTTTAACCCCTTCACCCCCCTATTTACATTATTATTTCCATTATTTCCATTTTTTCCTTTTCTTATATTTATTCTTTTCCCTTCTTTCCTTTCCCCAACCCCTCCCAATTCCTCTTACCCTTTCCCTTTGGACTTCTTTTCCTTATTTCACATTATCTATTATACATTTTGATCATCATTTATACTTTCAGTTTCTCACACTAGAGAAACTATTTGGTATTTACACTTGTAACCTACTTATTTCACTCAAGAATAGGGGCCATAATTTGTCAAAGGTGAGGTGGCAGAATTTCTCATATAAATGGTAATTGTGAGTTTTAAATTTCTGTTCTTCTGGTATATAGGAAAATTACTGACTTTTGTACATTGCTGTAGTATCATGTATTCTTGCTAAAATTACGTATTCCACAAGTTTATTTGTTTACTCCTTCAGATTTGGTCTAGAGACAAATGATTTCATCTACAAAAAAACTACTCTACTTCTGTATTCTTGATACATAAATCTTTTTCTTTCCACACTATATTAACATGGATTTTCAACATGATATTGAAAGAAAGTCATGAAAGGGATCATCCTTGCCTTGTTCCTAATCTGAGTGGGAAAACTTCTCTACTACTCATCAATAAATATGGTAGCAGTTGGTATCTTTCTGTAGGTATTTTTCATAAATTCAGTGTGTTACACTGTATTGAGAGAATTTTAACATAAATTTTAATGTTTTTCAAATGCTTTTTATAATCATATTAGTATACTTATATGATTCCTCCTTTCAGCTTATTCATGTGGTTGTTTACATTAATCAAGTTTTCAATGTTGTATCAGTCTCCCGGCACACCTGATTCAAATCTCATTTGGTTTTGGTGCATAGTCACTTCTAGGCACTGTTGGACTCAATTGGCTAATATTTTTTGAGGACTGTTGCATCTGTGCATATGAGAAATATTCATCTGCAGATTTCTTGTAATCATTTTTAAAATTAAGTGATGGTGATGGTGGTTATGTAATATTCCATCTGCTTCTATTTTCTGAAAGATACTGTAGAGATTGATAAAATTTATTTTGTAAGTGTCCAGTACAGATCATCAGCAAAGCCACCAGGGACTAGTACTCTCTGTTTTAGGAGATTAATATTTATTCCATTTATTAATAATAGGCATATATTGTCTCTTTATGAAGTTTGGCATATTGTATCAAAAACTTGGTCCATTTTCTATAAGTTATCACTTTTGCTCATAGTATCAATTTATTGCCATTTTAATGACCATCAAGTGTGCAATGATTTCCATTTTAGTTTCTGATACTAAGAACTTTTGTCCAGTTTTTTTTTATAAACCTCACTATAGGCTAATTGGCTTTATTGTTCTTTTGAAAGAATCAGATTTTTATTTTATTAATTTTCTCTATTGATTTCCTGCTTTTAACTACATTGATTTCTGATATTTTCATTATTTTTCTTCTGTTTACTTTGTGTTTAATTTATAGTTCTAGTTTTTTACAGTGGAAACACTAATTTTAGATCTCTTTCTAGTATGTGGATTCAGTGTATAAGTTTCCAACTAATCATTGCTTTCATCATATCCTACAAATTTTAATAGCTTATATTTTCATTTTCATTTAGTTCAAAGAAATTTTAAATTTATCTAGAGATTTCTGTTTTGATTAGTAAGTTACTTAAAACTGTATGTTGTTTAGTCTCCATGTTGTTTAGTATTTTCTGGTTATCTTTGTTATTGATTTCAACTTTAAATCTATTTTAGCCTGAGAATAGAGTTTATATATGATTACTTTTTCTTCAGATTTGTTAAGAGGCATTTTACAGCTCAGAATTGGTTTATCTTGGTGAACATTTCACATAAGCTTGATAAAAATGTGTATTCTATGGATTTGGTATATAGTAATTTATAGATGTGGATTATAACTAGTTGAAAGATGGTGCTGTGGAGTTGGCTATGTCCTTACTGATTTTCTGTCAACTATATCTGTCTCCAAAATAGAAGTGCCATATTGTTCATCTATGATTTTCAATATATATATTTGCCTTTTCAGCTTTATCAGGGTTCCTCCATGTAGTTGAATGCTCTGTTGTTACATAACAGGATTATTATGTCTTTTTGGAAAATTGATCCCTTTATTGTTAAATAGTTCCCCTCTTTCTTCCCTAATTTTCTTGCTGTAAAGTCTATACTCTAACATTCATATAGATATTCCTGCTTTCCTTATTTCTGATAGAATTCTATGATTTTTAAATTAATTTCATTTATTTTAACTGGCACATAAAACACAAAAACTGTACATATTAATGAGGTAACAAGGTGTTTCAATATATATGCATACTGTAATATTTAAATCAGGTTAAACATATCTATTTTCTTAAATATTATTTTGTTAGTGTAAAACTTTTCAAAAACCTTTATTCTAGGTTTTATAAATATCTAATCCATTATTGTTTCCTATGATCACCCCAACTTTATAATAGCACACCAAGACTTCTTACTCCTATTACTTGGTATTCAGTAATCAATCTGAATTTTCTGTTTATGTTATCTTTTGATTTATGTTAATATGCTATATATTTCTCAATACAAGTACTTTTAATCTGTATATTTCTGTATGTTGAAACTGAGTGTATTAGATAAAATACTTAATTTAAGACTACAACTTTAAAGGAGGGGAGATTTATTTTGGCTCAAGATTTTAGCAGTTTCGGTTCACGTTCAGCTGGCTCCAAGACATGCACGTCACTACTGAGGTATATGTCAGGAAAAGCAGCTCAACTCATGGTGGCTGGAAGCAGACAGGAAATAAGAGTGAGAGCTAGAGATGCAGTCCTCGAGAGATACACCCATAGTGAGCCCTTTCCTCCAGTTTAGCCCCACTGGTAACAGCACATCAAGTTACAAAATCCTCTATGGATTAATCCATTGCCAAGGTAAGTACCTCATGATTTAATCACCTCCCAAAAGACTCACTTCTGAGTACATAAGCCTTATGGGTACATTTTTGATCCATAAATTAACTATAATTTCTTATAGACTGCATATGATAGACCTTATTTTTGATATATCTTCTGTCCTTTAATTATTCATTTATATGATTATATTCAAGTGATTATTGGTATAGTTTAATGTCTACCATACTGGTTACTGTTTTCTCTTTATTATCCTTGTTATTGGTTTCATTTTTGTCCTTTCTTCTTCTTTTTTAGGAGGTTGTTACATCTTGAATTATTATTTTTTAAATTTATTCACTAATACAAGTTTGAGATATGTAATGACTTGTTTCATTTTGGGCATGTGGTCCATTAAGATGATATATTTTAATTTGTTATGTCCACTTATCCTCCCAGCCTCCCCCCCCCCGCATCTCTTCATCTTATTTCTGTTTGTAGCAGATTTATCTCCCCATTTTCTTTTATTTAAATTTTATTTTGCTCTTTATTTATACTTTGAATTTCTCATACTAGAGAACTGATTGAATATTTAAGCTTATGTGTCTGATTTATTTCACTTAATATTATGCTTTTGTGTTGTATCCATTTTCCTACAAATGAATCAACTTTATCCTTCTTTATGGTAGAGTAGTACACCTTTGTGTACAAATGCCACATTTTCTTTATCCATTCTTCAACATCACTGACCTTTAGAGAATTGCAAATTAAAATACTATTGAAATTTCCTCTTATTTCAGGAAGAATGACAATCATCAAGAAAACAAACAATAACAAATGTTGGTGAGGCTGTGGTTAAAACGAACCTGCCCACTTTGTTAGTGGGAATGTAAAGTAGTACAACCATTAGGGAAATTACTATGGAGATTCCTTAACAAGCTAAAATGGAAACATATTCCATTACTTTTCTGTCATTAGTGATTTAATTATTTTATGTAATTCTGTAATTCTATTTTCTGTCCTTTCTTAATATATCAGTTACAATTATTTTTACATTTTCACTTGTTTCCATAGAGTTTCCAGTATCCATTTATAAATAAGCCAATTCAATTTGCTATTTAACTGCTAGAGGATTTTGTAACAAAGTAATCATCTTTCTGTATCACTGATGTTGACTTAACTTTTATATAATCATACATACATCCATGCATAACATATACACAAATACACATAATCAAATATATTGTTGATTTTCTATTACTGTTTTCTGTTAAATAATTGAAGAAAAAAGCTCTTATATCTACTTATTCTTCCGTTGATGCCCTTCATTTCTTTATGTGAATCACAATTTCTGGTATTTTGCTACATTTTTAGTCCTCACAAGGCTAATGTAATTTTAGTGGCTTCTTAATTGATCAAAAATAAATATCTATATGCAGGAAAGTGAGAAGTTAAAAGCCAGTCTTAAAATTTAAAGTCCTTATGGTTTTTATTTCCCCATGATTTCTTAAAAATTAATATTTTAATCCAAGAAAACAGTATAATCTCTAAGAAATTGTATATTGAAAGCAAAGACCAGATTACTAGAGAAAACACCTAGTGGACCTCTAAGAGAAACAGCATATGAGCGTCACTAAACAAAGAGAAAGAATAGCTGAGGAAAAGGAGAGATCTAAAAAGACAACATAAATAAAAATTAATGGGAAATTTTTTCTGCAAAGAGAGTAAGTGGTTGGTAGTGCCAGGTGTCAAAGACAGTAATGTATTTCAAATTGGATGTATGCAACTAGCTCTGTGTCATGAAGTGTTATTGTTTTAGGTCCAGGCTTAGACAATGTATGAAACAGAAAATGTAAGCATTTCTCCCACCCCCAAAATATTCTACTTTCTGAATTCTATTTTTTAAAAATTTTTTCTTGATTCTTTACTTTATTAGTACATGTTTACAGTACATGAAGTTCACATTCATCCTGGGATTATATACATGTGCATAATAAAGTTTTTAAAAAATTCCCTTCTCCTTCCCTATGCCTCTCTCCCTTTGTCTCCAAATCACCTTTCCCCATTTTCATTCTGGTTCTTGTTATTATTCTTAGTTCATGTTTATGACATATAGTGTTTACATTTATTAAGATTACTAGGGTCCTGGGCCAAGGATTTAGCTCAGCAGCACTGCTCCTGCCTTGCAGGAATAAGGTCTTGAGTTTGATCCCCAGTACAAAAAAACAAAACAAAACAAAACAAAAAATATTATTAGGTTCCTGTATGTGGTGTATCTTAGTTCTTATTTTCCCCCTCCCTTCCCTCTTTCCCTTCTCCCTTGTTCTCCTGAAACCCTACCCATTTCCAAGGGAACTATCTCCTTGTTTCCTTCTATTCATTCTTTATTGAGTTTTTGTTTGTACTTTGCCATACTCAAAACAATGATACCTTATGGTATTTAAGCTTGTAAATGTTATTTACTTCATTCAACAGTATATTTTCCAGGTTTATCCATTTTCCTACAAATGTCTTATTTATCCTTCCTTATACCACATAGTATTTCATTGTGTTTAGAGACATTTTCTTTATCCACTCATGTGTTGATAGGCATAGAAGCTGCTTCCAGGATTTAGCTATTAAGAATTGTACTGCTATTAATATTGGTATGAATGAATCACTTTAGTATGATGTCTTTAGCTTTCTGGGGAAGATACCTAGAAGGGAAAAGCTGAGTCATATGAAATTTCTAATTTTAGTTCTTTGAGAAATTTTCATGCTGATTTCCATAATGGTTGGACTAGTTTACATCCCCATCAACAATATAGGAGGGTTTATTTTTTCCTACAGCCTCACCAGTACTTGTTACTCTTTGACTTCTTTATGATTGCCATTCTTTCTGGTGTAAGATGTAATCTTAGCATTGTTTTCATTTGCATTTTTCTAATGGCCAGAGATGATGAATGTTTTTTTCATATATTTGTTGACAATATGTACTTCTCCTGACAAGTGTGTTCATTTCACTTGCCCATTTCTTGATTGGGTCATTTATTTTAAATGGTCTAATTTTTCTCAGTTCTTTATATATTCTAGATACTATTCCTCTGAGGAAGAGCTGGCAAAATTTTTTTCTGATTCTTTACATTGTCTCTGTAGTCTAATTGATTTCATTGTTGTGCAGAAGCTTCTTAATTTTCTGTAACCCCATGTGTTAATTCTTGTTTTTTCTTATGTAACTGGGGGTTTACTTAGATAATCCTTTTTTGCACATATGACTTTAAATGGTTTACCTATTTTATCTTCCAGTAGGTTCAATGCTTCTGTTTTACTGTTTATACCTTTGATCCACTTTAATTTTAGTTTAGTACCGGGTGAGAGAGATGAGTCCAGCTTCAGTCTTCTGCAAACAGATATCCAGTTTTCTCAGCACCATTTCTAATTATCTATCTTTCCTCCAATGTATGCTTTTGCCCCCTTTTTCAAACATTAAATAGCTGAGTGTACCTGGAGATGTTTCTGTATCCTCTATCGTGTCCCATTGATCCACATGTATATTTTTCTGCCAGTACCAAGCCATTTTTTAAAAATCACTGTTAGTTTGTAGTATAACTTGAAGTCAGGTATTGTGGTGCCTTCTGTTGTTGCCCAAGATTGCTTTTGCTATTCTAGGTGTCTTCTGGTTGCATATAAATTTTAGGATTGTTTTCTCTAGAAATGTGAAGAATGCTATTGGTATTTTGATTGGGATTGCATTGATTCTGTGTATCTGAATTCTGCTTTTGAAGAAATAAATATGAGTTTTAAAGTCTTTGTATCATTCAGGAAACAAAGGAATCATGTAATTTAAAAAACTTAATAAAGTTGACAGAGCTGTGTTCTCTAAGCTTGTCAAATAATTACACATTATCTTTACTTACTGCAAATAGAACTATTATGTATATTAATGTAATTGCAGCTTTTAAATCTCTCTTTTAATTTCCTTATTTTTAGAATAAAGACCTTTTGGAGTTCTTCATTTTTTTCTTTCTCTCAGGTCCTCCAGCATCACAACCAAAGGTGTTTCCTCACATCATCTGACCCAGTCATCATCATGGAGCCCACAATGACAGAGCTGTTTGCCAGCAGAGAGCTGTCATTAGTGTTTGGTCAAAATGTGGGTTGAAGAATTCGTATGGCTACCATTCAGCTCACAAAGGAAAAATGGTTATGATCAATTAGTGTCATCATTCATACTTAGGGGAGGAAAGAAGAAAAGTATATGTGTCAAGAATTAGATTCTATTGTAAACTTGGTATTTTGTGTCTCCTCAACATTCATATGTTGAAAGTTTAATCCCAATGTAGTAATATTTGGAGGTGGTACCTTTAGGGAATGATTAGGGTGAGTCATGAAGGTACTGTGGGCATGACTCTCCTTAGCTCCTCCCTTCTCTCACTGCTTCTTGACTACCATGACACAAGCAGCTTTCCTGTACTGTACCCTTCTGTCATGCCATCCTACCCTGCAGCCAGTCGACCATGGACTGCGTTTGGGAACCAAAATAAACCTCTCTTTCTGTAAGTTGCAGGTGTCAGGTATTGTATCTCAGCAATGAGGAAAGTAACTAAAACAGGCTTCTGTGATGGGATTATTGCTTTTTGTAATAATGAAAAGAAGTGTGGGCGCTCTTTCTCTTTCTCCTTCCATGTTAATACCAAAAAAAAGCTGTGTGAGGACATAAAGGAAGATAATAAACTCTAACAAAATACAGTGATTCTTGGTAGATAGGTGGAAGCCATCAGCTATTTCAGTCAGGTGACTGGTGGGTGTAAAGATTCATAGTAGTTAGAATACTTTCTCACATATTCCAAGAGGTCTTGAGAAGCTGAGCATGGGGCACAAATGTGGCATATTCACAAAAGAAAATTTAATGCAAGAATGGGGCTAAAACTACTCAAAATAATTATGACAATACTTCTAGATATTAAATATTGAGACTCATAGTAACAGGCATTAAATTTAAAACTTACATTTATCTGTTAATTTATTTAAAAAATATTTGATCCTTACTATGTGCCTGTGTATCTGTGATAGGCATTAGTTATCAAAAGATGAGCAGAAATCAATTCTTCATCCTTTCCAGAAATTGAGACAAGACAATGTATTAATTTTTCTGATGACCTTAAAAAAGACCAGCTCTGTAATTAATCCAATATTTATGTTTAAAGTATGAAATAATTGAAAAATAAAGAAAACACAGGACTTCTCTGAGGTCTGTCAGCTGGTAGATGCTATTGCTAGAATTCTAACTAAGGCTGACTGAGATATGGATGCCAACTTTTAATCACCAAGTAGTATAAATTACTCAAAAGTCTGTGGTCTTTAAATTGCTATTGGTTAAATGTCAAAAGTAATAGAAAGTATAAAATAATATGAGAAATATAATCATGTTTACTCATTCAGATAAGAGCTCAGTTTGAAGAACTGATTAAATTACCCAGTGCTCTGGCTGAAGTATAACTGTTAGTCATGAACTGGTCTTTTAGAACTCAGGTCAAGTCCCCCCAAACAGTATTGATCAAAAATGGGAGAATATTTTCCTTTACCTCATCCAGCAAAGGCCATCATTATTTGTTTGGTGAGATAAAAAACAGAGAGAGAAGGAGCTCAGTCCAGGTTTTTATTTAAGTAAATGACTTCAGATCTGTAAAATAATCCAAAACTGCCCAGCTGAATCTTCTTTCCCTGGGTTCCACACATGCAGAAAAATATATGTGAGGGTGTTGAAAAAAGTCTAGAAGAATACAACTGGACATGGGGCACAAGAAGTCTTTCCCAATGGGCTGTGCTTGGTGGGCTTTGAGGACCATAAGCATGAGCAGTGCCTTCGGCTGGGTTGCTGTCAGAGCAGGAAATGCTCTGGGCCATCTTCCTTTCATTGCATAGGTCAGCTCTGGAGCTGTGTAAGTAGGGGAGGCAAATAAGGGAGGTATTTTCTAGGCCTTTAAGAGGAAGTGGCAAGAAAGGAGACATGTAGGGTATGGCAGGGTTGCTTGGGATAGACTGAGTCAAGACCCCTGTGACAACCAGGGGATACTGGGTTGGCCCCAGTGCCATCTGCATAATTTGTGAGGCCCAGTGTGAAAAAGATTGTTCAAAATGCAGGACAAAAGGACTGTTAAGGGTGACAAATATAAGCTTTTTTCTTTAAAAATACCCATAAAATGTAATGCAGTAATCATAATAAATGAGTAACAATATACAAATTGCAAATAAAAATCTTGTTTTGATGTCACAGTATTATAAAAGGCAGGATAATTATGAAATTATTATAGTCTTTTACTTAACTAGCTACACAAAGGGAAACTGCTCAATATCTTCACACTTAAAAAAGGATTTAAAGAGATTTCCTAATAATCATTTCTCCCTTAGATTTATGATGGTATTTCCTTGATTAAAAAACTGAGGAAATATATTTTGTTTTTGAGTTGAAAATATCTTCTCAAGATTCTCCCTACAACAAGGATGTGAGTTTATCTAGTTCCACAAGCAAAGGAAGAATTATGGCAGTGAATTTGGAAAAATACCAGCATAAAGGGTACATTATCACCACTTCCTTAACCCAGTCTGGCATGACATAACCAGAAGTAAAAAATACGCTACTTGACTGACACTTTTATCTTTCTAATTCAATTCAAGGTCCTCTCCATTATTGAAATTTGGAAAGAGATCACTTAATGTAGGGGGATACCATAGTTTCTATTTATAAGAAAACCCAACACATACCAACTAACTCAATGCCATAGTCAGTTAGAGATTTTGAAAATTTCTTCTAGAAAATTCAACTTTCAAAGAAAACATCTGTAATCCAGCAAACTCAATGACACATTTTAAACCTGCCCTTAGTATGGGAGATTAGAGATACTCACTTTGAGAGCTCTACCCTGACTTCCTCATTCCAGCATCTGGTTGGGATGCTTTGACACCAATGTAGCTTGAAAATAGGTTTACTTGGATTGAATGTATGACTTGCATTGAATGTTGACTTCCTCAAAATAAACAACAGTGTGGCCTAAGGGACCATGGAGATCTTGACATTCCTTTCAATATATTTTCAAAGCCACTTTTATGAAAATAGTAAGATATCTGGATGTGGCGTCACATGCCTGTAGCTCCAGATCTCTGAGAGGCTGAGGCAGCAAGTTCACAGGTTAGACACCAGTCTGGGCACCTTAGCAATTTATCAAGATCCTGTTTGAATATATTTTTAAAAGATGAAAAGGGCTAGGGAATTAGTTTAGTGCAAAAGCCCTAAATTCAATTCCCAGTACTGAAAAAACAAAAACAAAAACAAAAAACTAAAGAAATCAGGGGTCCTTGGAGAGATGCCTGGTTATAAGGACTACAGATGCATAAGAAGGAGCTGGAATATCTTAAAATGATAGAATGTAAGGAAATACACACTCACCCACAAGAAGAACAAAAACAAAAATAAGATCTTTCAATGGACAAAACTGGTTAAATTTGACAATATAATAAAAAAATACTATTGAGATCATTACCCAAACTATAAAATATGTATCCATAAGTCCAAATTAAGAAAAATAAATGACTGAATAAACTAATAAAAGGGAGTAAGAGATAAATTCCTTATAGAATAATTTAAAATACTATATGGAGAAAGATCTTATCTTCAGTTAGGAGCACTAACTGTACAATTTTCAGTAAGAACTGATAGAGACTGGACATATTTCCGAAGAGTGTAGTAGGAAAAGGGCAACAAGAAAGAATAAATGACCAAAGGAAAGGGTAAGGAATAGTTACCTGAGCCATGTAATTATGGTCAACCTCAGTCATGGTAGGTCCTGTAAATAGCATGTGATTTGGTGTGGGAAAATGGCCCTTTACCTCTGTGTTTTCCCTCCTCAGAACTTGTTATTTCAAATTAATATGATGAAACTATCAGGGAAATTCTAATGGGAGCATCCAACAAAATGCCTGTGCAAACCTCTTTCAAATTGTTAATGTCACAAATACACATGAAAAACCAGAGGCAATGTCATATCCAGGAGGAACATAAGGACTTATGGTTAAGTGTAATGTAACTTTCTTGGTGGAATTCCAAGAAATTAAATGAAAACTAAGGAAATGTGAAAAATTATAGGCTCTAACTAACAGCAATGCATCAATATGGGTTCACTTTTGAAAAAATACAATACAGTAAATTAAAATGTTAATAGTAAGCTAAACATTGTGGGAGGGTGTTTGCAGCCCTTTCTTCAGAAATCTGCAAATCCACACTGTTCTAAAAAGTGAAGTCTTTAAAAAATGCATACTTGCCACAGGAATATGAATAATAGAAGTGCTGTCATAGTAATATGTCACCACAATAGCCATGAAATATATATTAATTTAGGAATCATCAAATATTCACTGCTTATTTAGTACTTCCTATATTCCAGTATATTAAAAATTTTATCTTTATAAAAATTATAAGGGATAGTGAATATATTGTCCAACTTACAGATGAGGATAGAAAGTCATGATAATGTTAAAGATTACAAAATTTCACAAAACAAATAAACTTTGAACTAAGATTTGTACCTCATCATTCTGCCTCTTAAGACCGTGGACAGCCACTCTTTAAAGCTATGATGATTTTTTAAATAAAGTAGGTAAAGAAGGGAGTGTATAGAGATACTCCCATATTTGCTAATCATTCTTCCAACACTTTTCCACTGCTTTGACTTCTACTATTCTAGGAAAATGAAACCCAGTTAAAATTAGAAAAAAGTAAAATAAATTTCAGTTGAATTTCATCTTCTAGTTCCCACCTGCTACAGATGTAACAATAAGTTCAGCAGTATTCACAAATATTTATTGCTAGGGAGCAATTTTCTACTTAGCTGGTACCAACTGAATAATTTTTATGAGATAAATTTCTGTTGTATTAGTAAAGATATAATGTTCCCCTTCAGTTTCTAGAATTATGTTTTTAAACCATGATTTCATTTACTTTCAACATAGAAGAGAGAGAGAGAGAGAGAGAATAGGAGGAAGAGAAAGAGGAAGAAGAGGAAGACAGGAGAGGAGGAAGCAGAAAGGGGGAAGGGGAGAAGAGGAGAGGGAAGGAAAGAAAATAAGCAAAGGATAATGCTATGATTTATATCTGTCTGAAAGTTTTAGCTTTCCTTGGTTGGATTATATATTTGCCACTTTCTTGAGGTGAAATAACCTAAGATAGAGAGCAGAAAGAAAGCTGATCCATTCCTAGTCATCCGAAACCGTAAGTAAATTATCAGTGGTTGGCATATTTATACTATTGTGGGTCACCAAAACACTAAGTGGATGGATTGACATGTGAGTAGATTTAAAAAAAGAATCTTCAATATTGGTCCAAAATTATGACTGCAGCATCTAAATGAGGATGCATAAAACTCTAGGAGAGGACGTCATGACCCCTATGTTGAGGCAATTACAATTTCCCTATATTGAAAATCCTTTAGAAACCTGTTGAGATCTTAACAACAATGTTACAGGAATCCTTGAAAAATGCCATAATCTTCCCTCTACTTTCCCTGAAAGTCTTTGGGGCACACAGCAGCCAATACACATGATACCCATTTCTATTAAGTCCATGACCCACTAAGAAGTCTGATAAACACCACAGCACAATGAAGACCCATGAACTTCTCTTTCTGAGTTACTTTTAATTGAATATTTTTGCCAAAGATCTGATATTTCTCCTGGATTTATCTTTTCAATACTATAATGAATTGTTTGCAGAAAATATTTACTGTTTACAATCACAAGTCTGTAAGGAAAGGACAGCAAATATTATCATGTGCCTGCCTCAGCTGCAGGGATCTTTTTACTTGTGTTGCAAAGCCATGGATCTTTGGTTGACACTGTTTCAAATATTTACAGATATCTGTAGGATGTGATCTGGTAAATGTATTGCCAAGAACTCTCTTTGATCATTGTTTAACCATATTTATTTTCAAGGAAATAAAATAAATCATCATAAAAATTCTAAATAGTTAAGGTCAGGAAAGATGTGGAAAAATCAAAACTTTTTAATCTTAATATTACTACCAGGACATTGATAATTATGCAATCTATAGTTTAAAATATATATTTAAAGTGACAATTTGACACAGATTAGATCTGACAACGCATCCTTTACCCTAAATATCAGAATGTGCTATACTTACATTGTTTCCTTAGAGATTTTATTTAATTTTGATATATTTTATCTGAAAAACTATTTTATGCAGTTTTAGTGTAATCTATTTTATGCATAATGATGACATCTTATTATAATGTTATAATTTCTTTTAAGTTCTAAAATATGTCAGGATTTTAGGTACTGTTTTTGAGATAAAAATATGATTTTAGTGCATTAATCAGCTGGAATTATTTTGTGTGTATGTTTCTGTTTGATGGAATTCTTTGTATATGCAGGGTTTGGTACTGTAAATGGCATGTATCAAGGACTTAAACTGCTTTAACAGAGTAAAGTTCTTAAAATTGAGTTTAGTCTATGATGGGAAAATGAAGAATAAAAATTATCACCTCATAAATTCACTTACCAGTGATGCTTAAATACTGAAAAAATGCAAAATAATTATAGTCTGTTTATTAAAGTATCAGATCTACAAAACCTAAATAGCCTAAGGTGTGTGATTTCAACTGTGGTTGAACAGCTCTAGAACAATAGAATTCTATAGTGAGTATCTATAAGATTGAGAGGAAGCAACAATTATGTTGACAGAAACCTATCGATGTAGAGGATTAAGTTAATTTAGAAAGATATTTTATCCTGTTTTATGTCTTAGTTCAAGAAAACAAGGAGAAATATTCTGAGATCAAATTGAATATTGCCAGGCATCAACTTTGTCTCTTCCACATTTGCCTACATATCTCATAGGTTGGTTTTCTTTCTTGAAAAGAGTATTTGATTGGTGTTTCTCCCTAAAAGTGCTTATCTTTGAGTCTGCAACCTACTCCTATGTAACTGGACAATTAGAATCCTCTTAAATTTACCTGGTAATGTGAATATATTCATGATATTAAATTCATTCCAGTTTGTTGAATTCAGCTATAATTTTTTTTTTTTTTTTGTACTGGTGATTGATCTCTGGACCTTGTGCTTGCGAAGCAGGCAGTGAAACCACTGAGCTAAATCCCTGGCTGATGCAACTATAATTTTAATGTGAAAGCCTGTTTTGAAGTATGACTCTTTTTGGGGAACATCTGATATAGGATTAGTAGAGAATTCTCCTTCCTGATTCATTTATACTGTTTATGAAACTGTGAGTTCTTCTGAATTCCTTAAAGGAGACAACTATCTAAAAACAAGTTTTTCATAAAATTCCATTTCTTATTCAAGTAATATTAAGCAATTTAAAATTAGTAAATACAATGGTTTTTCAGCCCTCAGGGTTTTTTTTTTTTTTTTAAGTATTTCAATAATATTGGCCAGGGATTTAGCTCAGTGGTTTCGCTGCCTGCTGCACAAGTGCAAGGACCTGAGTTCGATCCCCGGTACCAAAAAAAAAAAAAAAAAAAAAAGAATATAAACAAAGAGACATGCCTACATATTTTCCACTGTCTCTATTTTAGGAAGTACACTGTTAAAATTCTCATCAACAGTTAAACTGTATATGTCAAGTAATCACCGTTCTTGAGGAAGATATTTATTTTTTAAAACAGTTTTGTTGATAAAGACGTTTTTCAATTCAAATTATTTGTCTCATTTGGGGCACAGATTTTCTGTTCACACAGGTAAAATGACATGAATTAGTGTGTAAAAAAATCTAATAATGAAAAATACACTAAATATTTTGTAGAGTCTCTGATGATTTTGTAACAAATGCATTTTACCCTCTGTAGAATAGGATAACATACACAATGTTTCCTCATGAATGCTTTTAGAGTCATCTTTTCCTAAAAAAAAAAGATGCTTAATGGCAAATATAAAAAAATAAACTATTTTAAGTGGGAAAATTGCCCAAATCTCCTTGATCATAGAATCTGAATAATCGTAGAACCTGCAGTGAGGAAGGGAGGGAGTTTGTTGTGTTTACTCCATCTGAACGGTGTCCCTGATTCAGTCCTGGTTGATGGTAGCTCACTGCCTCTGAGGCCATAGGTTCTGTTGAGAGTCCCTTCCCTCACATCTAAAGTTCTCTTTATTTTTTCTACAATTTTGTGTCATTTTAGGAATGACGTATCTAAATGTTGGTCATAGATTTATTCATAACATTCCCTTATAGCACTGTTATTCTTTTTTAAAATTAATTTTGTTGGTACATTTTAGTTACACATAATGATCACATTCGTCATAGGGAATTCATACCTATCATAAAACATCTTGATTCTTCCTATAAGATTAGTCATGTACAGGCTTTCATTCTTAATTGTAGCAGTGTGAATCTTCTTTTCTTCTCTTTTCTTTTCTTGGTTAATGTCTTGATCTTTTCAAATAACCAACCGTTGGTATTTTTGATTTGATCTATGGATGTTCTAACCTCAATTTTATTTGACTCTTCTCTAATGTTTTTATTTTCTTCTTTCTGCTTCCTTTGGATTTTGATTTTCTAGCCTGTTATTATTTACTTATAGTACATGGTTAGGTTATTGATTTGAAATTTCTATACTTTTGAAATGTAGCTTCTTTAGTTATAAATTGCTTTCTAATAACTCCTTATTTCCTAATCTATCCATCTTGATCAATTGTGTTTTATTTTCATTTATGACAGAATGTTTTCTAATTCCCCTTATGATTAAAATTATTGACCTCTTTGGAAATTTTCACCTTTACATAATCTCTTTTGGTATATTATATACCTAAAATGTACCAATGATTAAAATGAATAATTGATAATGAAAAATAGGAAGAAAAGGTCAAAAGTCATAGGGGAAGTGGGAGGGGTAGGGAAAAGGAAAGAAGGGAAAGGAAAAATTATGATAAATGAAAAAAAAAAGAAAGTCTTTATAAATAGGGAATGGTGGAGGGGTTAAAGGGAGGGCAGGGAATAGGGAAAAAATAAGAACCAAGATACATCATGTAAAGGTACAAGTTTCCAATGATAAATGTAAATGTATTGTATACCTAACATGTACCAACAAAAGAATTTAAGAAAAAAAATTATTGACCTCTTATTTAGAAGGTTAATTTTCACATATTTGTGAATTTCCATAATACCATGCTGTTACTGACTTACAATTTTATTCCATTGTGGTCAGAAAACATAATTCATGTTTCAGTCTTATTAAAATCATTCATTTGAACTTGTTTGATGGGATAACATATCATATAATTTTGATAATGTTCTGTGTTCATTTTGCAAGGATGTATCTACTTCCACTGTGACTAGAGTGGTCTCTCATGTCTCATAGATACATAATCTTGTGCAGTTTTTCTAATTTCTCATACACCTTCTGTGTACTCGTTCTCTAATTTTGCAAGTGAGATGTTGAAATGCCTTACTATTTTTGCTAAATTGTTTATTCCTCCTTTCATTGCTGTGAGGTTTTGCTTAATGAATTTTGAAGCATCATGGTAGGTACATGTACAGAGTCTGCCAAAAAAAAGTATACACACTTCCACAGTTCACTAGTGGTAGAAGCTATGACCACTGCTTTGAGCACCTCTTATACTTGTAGAAGCCAAAGATAACTTGTATTAATCTCATATTTTGATAATTTAGTATTGAAATATTTACATTAGTTTCTTTTCCTTATGTATACATTTTTATACTATATAAGTGTGTCCTTTTGATAATTGTCACTTTTATTATTATGAAACATCTTTCTACAACTTTTCCTTACTGTTTTTTTTCTGCTATTAACATAACCATTTTAATATAACTATTTTTTTATCTTTTATTGTTGTGCAACATTCTCAGTCTTTTTATTGAATATTTTCTAGTGTACCACTTAAAGTTCCATATTCTTTCTTCTACCATGTCTTTCTCACTTTTTACTAGTTATATTAGGGATTATGACTCGAACTTTAATTTATAAAAATCTAGCTAAAATTAATCCCAATTTCACTTTCAGTCATGCACAGATTTTACACCTATTATATAGCTCTGTTTCTCAATCGTTTTGTCTTCTATTGTTACAATATATCTATAGATTATTGCCAGTCAACAAGGATTTAGAATTATTACATTATCTGATTATTTTTTAAATGATATAGAAAAAATCTGGAGGTGGTCACATATGCCTATGATCCCAGAATTCTGGGAGCCTGAAGTAGGAGAAATTCAAGTTTGAGCTCAGCCTGAACACCCGAGCAATTTAGAGAAATCCTGAATAAATAAAAATAGCTGGAAATGTAGCTCAGTGTGCAGGCTCTGGTTTAATCTCTAGTTCCAAAAATAAATAAATAAATAAATAAGCTATAGAAAAAGTAAAGAGTGCTACACAAACATATCCATGCTGTTTTATATTTACTTCTATAGTTGCTCTTAAATATGTCTTTTCTTTATTTCTATTCAACTTAATATCAAATATCCTTTCATTTCAGCTTGAGGGACTCTCATTAGTATTTCTGTAATATGCTAGCAGTAAATTCTCTCATTTTGTTTTTCTGAAAATTTCTTAATTTCTCAATTTTTTGAAGCATAATTTTTACCAGATGTTTTAGTCAGGGCTTGCAAGGTAATAGATTTAATACAGGACACATAATTTATATGATTATTTTATAATATTCACCCAAAATGTCAAATGCAGAGCACTGCAAGAGATCTGTCCACACACCAGAGACCTGAAGAATCCAGCCAAGGGCCTGGAATCCACAGCAATCTCCTGCACAAGTCAAGCTAAAGCCCTAGAGCCCAAGGAAATGTCCTCCATGAGTCTAGCCAGAGACCTACAGCCCACAGCAATGTCTCGTGCAAGTCCATATCAAGGTTCTGTACAGGAAGACCCAAAGGCCAGTGGGGAAAGCCGCTAGTGAGGAGAAGGGTTTGTGCCAACTGGCTGAGAGATCTACAAAGGAGCCAGAACGTGAAGCCCAAGGTGAAGAACAGAGCTCCCCTGATGAGAACAATAGCCACCTCCGGCAATAGGCAATAGCGAGGATCCAAGCTCCTCCAATGATCAGAACAGCTGAGTTCATCAGGAAAATCAGCCAAGGCAAGCTTCTTCTAGAAAATCAACACCAAAAGTCTTCTCTTCCAGTTCTCTTTTTATGCCATTGGCAACTATCCTCATGTGGGTCTTCCAAGCCCAGAAGCATGCTGATTCAGTTCAGCCAGGCATTCCAAGTTGACCATTAGTTAATGCACAATGCCATATATAAAATCTTCAAAAATTTCTGTATTTTTCAGCACTTTACAAGCTATTCTATTGACTATGACCTCCATGATTTTTGGTGAGAAATCAGCTGTTAATCTCACTGGATTTCACTTGTTCATGTGGGCATCACCCTGGTTGAAGTTCTCAGTGTGTGTGGAGCCAGCTCTCAGTGGGGATGAGGTGCGTTAACACCTTTCAAATTTTGCTAGTATCTTAATACTTCACTCTTCTACAGTGGTCTTCTCAACTTACCTGTAGAGTGAGTGTCTTTTAAATTATTGTCTTTGAACCCATTTGAGTATATTAACTATTTCTGAACTGAACTAAGACTAACCAACATAGTAATGAAGTTGAGTAGAACTCAGGCATTTGTAGCTCCAAATATATGCAAGACAGACTGTTAAACTCTAGAGCTACTTTCAAAAATTCATAATCTATTTTCTATAATTACATAATTTTTTGTATATCCCTTTATTGGTACATTTTAGGTGAACAATATAATGAAATTCATCATTGGAGATATGCACCTTTACATACTCTCTTGGTTCTTATTTTTTCCCCCTTCCCTTGCCCTTCCTTCAACCCCTCCATCCCTCCCAATTTACAAAGAATTTGTTTCCATTTTTTCATTTTCTCATATTTATTCCATTCCCTTCTTTCCTTTCCCCTCCCCCTCCCCCTTCCCCCTGTCCTTTTCCCCTTTTCTTCCTATTTCACATTATCCATTATACCTTTTAGTCCTTATTTGCACTTTCAGTTTCTCACACTAGAGAAACTATTTGATATTTACACATGTGTGTCCTGTTTATTTCACTTAAGAGTATCGCCTCAATGTACATCCATTTAGCAATAAATGTCTCTAATTTCTTGTTTTTGATGACTAAGTAGTACTCCATTTTATAAAAAACACATTTTCTTGATCCAATCTCCAGTTGATGGGCATTTGGGCTGTTTCCAAATTTTAGCTATTACAAACTGTGCTGCTATGAACATGGGTGCACGTATAGCACTGTGGTATGGTTCTTTTAATTCTTTGGTGAAGATACCCAGCAGGGGAATAGCTGGGTCAAATGAGACTTTGAGTCCTTGTTCTTTGAGGTATCTCCATACTGATTTCCACAGTGGTTGCACCAGTCTACACTTCCTCCAGCAGTGGAGCAGGGTTCCTCTTTCCCCACAGCCCCGCCAGCATTTGTTGTTGGTTGATTTCATGGTAGCAGCCATTCTTTCTGGAGTGAAATGGAATCTCAGCATTGTTTTCATTTGCATCTCTCAAATGACCAGTGATGTTGAACATTTTATCATATGTTTATTTGCCATGTCTACTTCTTTGTCTGAGAAATGTCTGTTCATTTCAGATGCCCATTTTTGGATTGGGTCTTTAAATTTGGGAGGTCTGATTTTTTAAATTTCTTTATAGATTCCAGATAGTAGACCTTTGACTGAGGGACAGCTGGTGAAAATTTTTTCCCACATTGTGGGTTGTCTCTTCACACTGTTGGTGGTTTCTCTTGCTGGGCAGAAGCTTTTTAGTAAAAAGAGATCCCACTTGTTGATTGTTTGTGCTAGTCGATGAGCAACTGAGGTTTTGTTCATAAAGTCTTTTCCTACCCCAATGTCTTGAAGAGTTCTTCCTAACCTCTGTTCCAGCCAGTTCAGGGTTTCTGTTTTTGTATTTAGATCTTTAACCCATTTAGATTTTAGATTAGTGCATGGTGGGAGATATAGGTCTAGTTTTAATCTTTGGCAAATTGAAGACCAATTTTTCCAGCACCATTTCTTAAAGAGACTATCTTGCCTCCAGCGAGGGTGTTTGGGTCCTTTGTCAAAGATGAGGTGGCTGAGTGTGTCTGGAGTTGTTTCTGCATCTTCTAATCTGTTCCACTGGTCTTCAGGTCTGTTTCTTTGCCAGTATCGTGCTGTTTTTATCACAGTAGATTTGTAGTATAGTTTCAAATTGGGGGTTGTAATACCCCCTGCCATGTCTCTGTTACCTAGAATTGCTTTTGCTATTCTGGGTCTCTTCTTGCTCCAAATGAATTTTTGGATTGTTTTCTCAAGGTTTATGAAGTATCTGCTGGGATTTCAATTGGGATTACATTGAATCTATATAGCAATTTTGGAAGTATGACCATTTTCACTATGTTGATCCTTCTGACCCAGGAGCAAGGGATGTCTTCCCATTGTCTGATATCCCCTTCAATATCTTTTTTCCAAGCGCTATCGTTTTCAGAGAAGAAGTCTTTGATTTCTTTTGTTAGGTTGATTCCTTGGTATTTCAGTTTTTGGATGATATTGTGAAAGGAATTGTTTGCCCTATTTCTCTCTCAGTGAGTCTGTTTTTTGTGTGTTGACCTTGTATCCAGCTACTTTACTGAATTTGGTTATTAAGTCTAGAAGCCTTTTTGTGGAGTTCTTGGGGTCTTTGATATACAGTGTCATGTCATCTCCAAATAATGACAATTTGACTTCTTCATTTCCTATCTTTATTCCTTTTATTTCTTTCTCTTGTCTAATTGCCATGGCTAATACTTCCAAAACTATATTGAACAGGAGTGGTGATAGTGGACATCCTTGTCTTGTTCCTGATTATAGTGTGAAAAATTTCAGTTTTTGACTATTTAGTATGATATTGGCTGTTGCTTTTTCATAGATGGCTTTTATCAGATTGAGGTAGAGACCGTCTATTCCAAATTTTTGTAAGGTTTTTATCATGAATGCCTTTTGGATTTTGTCAAATGCTTTTTCTGCATCTACTGAGATGATCAAATGGTTTTTGTCCTTGGCTCTATTGATATAGTGTCTTACATTGATTGATTTGTGTATGTTGAACCATCCATGCATCCCTGGGATGAATCCCACTTGGTCAGGGTGTATGACCTTGATGATCTTCTGCATTCTGTTTGCCAGTATCTTATTAAGGATTTTTGCATCTATGTTCATTAGTGAGATTGGCCTATAGTTCTCTTTTTTGGTTGGGTCTTTCTCTACTTTGGGAATCAAGGTGATATTTGCTTCCAGGAATGATTTTGGGAGTATTGCTTCCCTTTCAATTTCGTTGAAGAGTTTAAACAGTAGTGGCAGTAGCTCCTTTCTAAATATTTTGTAGAATTCAGCGGTGAAGCCATCAGGACCTGGGTTTTTCTTGGTTGGTAAGTTTTTACTTACTATTTTGATTTCATTGGTTGATATTGGGTTATTTAGAATTTTCAGGTCTTCTTCATTCAACTTTGGTAATTCATACATGTCTAGAAATCTGTCCATTTCTTCTGTGTTTTCCATCTTATTGCCATATAGGTTCTGGAAGTAGGTATTGATGATTCTCTGGAATTCTGCAGGGTCTGTTGTAATTTCACCCTTTTCATTCCTAATTGCATGGATTTGGGCCTTTTCTTTCCTTTTCTGATAAGTTTGGCTAAGGGTTTGTCATTTTTGTTTATTCTTTCGAAGAACCAACTCTTGGCTTCATTGATTTTTTATATTGTTTTTTTAGTCTCCATTGCATTGATTTCTGCCCCGATCTTTATAATTTCCTCCCTTGTATGAGCTTTGGGTTTGTCCTGCTCTTCTCATTCTAGGAGCTTATGGTTCAACATCAGGTTGTTTAATTGGGCATGCTCTGGTTTCCTGATATGATTATTCACTGCTATGAATTTCACCCTTAAGACTGCTTTCATTGTGTCCCATAGATTCCGATGTGTTTTATTATTGTCATTTAATTGAAGGAACTGTCTGATTTCTTTAATTTCCTCTCTGACCCATTGGTTATTCAAAAGTGTATTGTTCAATTTCCATGTGTTTATAAAGTTTTTGCAGTTTCTTTTGCTGTTGATCTCCAAGTTCATCGCAGTATGGTCTGATGATATACAGGGGACAACTTCAATTCCTTTGCACTTACCTAAATATGATCTATGAGCAAGTATGTGGTCTATTTTGGAGAATAACCCATGTGCAGCCATAAAGAATGTGTATTCTGATTTTGTGTGGTGAAACACTCTGTAAACATCTGTTAGGTTCATATCTTCAATAGTTTGATTGTGTTCTAGTATTTCATTGCTTGTTTTTTGTCTAGTTGATCTATCTATTTGTGACAATGGGGTATTGAGGTCCCACACTACTATTGTATTAGTGCATATATAACTTTTCATGTCCATTAGTATTTGTTTCATATAGTTGGGTGCACTAGAGTTTGGTGCATAGATATTTATTACTGTCATCTCTTCCTCTTGGATTGTTCCCTTTACAAGGATGTAGTGTCCTTCTTTGTCTCTCTTAATCAGTGTGGGTTTGAAATCCACTTGGTCTGCAAAGAGGATAGCTACTTCTGATTTTTGGGGGGTTCCTGTCACATATAGTAATGCTTTCCACCTTTTAACTTTCAGTCTATGAGTTTCATTTTGAATTAAGTGTGTTTCTTGTATCCAGCATATTGTTGGATCTTCCTTCTTGACCCATTTAGCCAGTCTATTTCTTTAGATTGGTGAGCTGAGCCCATTAACATTGATGATTATAACTAATATGTATTGAGTTATCATTGTCATGAATTTTTCTTTTTGTTTGATCCTCCCCCTTTGCTTTTAATTTCTTGTCATGCCCAGTGGATTTATTCTGCTGGGAGTCCTGGGGTTGTGATCTTCACTGTCTCTTCCTAGGATTTTGTCTAAAATTTTTTGGAGTGCTGGTTTGGTATTCATGAAGTTCCTAAGGTGCTCTTTGTCATGAAAGTATCTTATTTCACCATCAATTTTGAAAGATAGTTTTGCAGCATACTTCAGTCTGGGTTGGAGGTTGTTTTCCTTTAGAGCTTGAAACACATCACTCCATGCTCTTCTTGCCTTGGGGGTTTGCACTGAGAAGTCTGTAGTGATTCTGATGGGTTTTCCTTTGTATATGATATGTTTCTTTTTTCTAACTACTTGTAGAATTTTGTTCTTCTGTTGAGTTTCTGGACTCTTAACAATTATATGCCTATGTGTAGAATTTTTTTGATCAAGGCTAGTTGGAGTCCTATATGCCTCGCTTATCTGTATGTCAAATTCTTTCCCCCTGCTTGGGAAGTTTTCTGCCATCACTTTTGTAAAGTCTTTTTATGTCATCTGCACTCTCTCCTGTTTCTTCATTGACTCCAATCAGTCTTATGTTATTTTTCTTTGCATCATCTAGCAGCTGTTGGATTGATTTCTCTTGGTCCCTTAAAATTTTAAAGCAATTTTTCTTTTCCTGGTCACTAATTGCAATCTTATCTTCTATATCTGAAATTCTGTCTTCACATTGGCTCATTCTGGTGCATAGACTTTCAATGGAGATTTTAATCTCCTGGAAATCTGTTTGTATCTGTTTTATGGATTCAATTTGTTTCCTATGTTGGCATTCCATCATGTTCCTCAGCTCCTCTATTTTTTTATCTGTATCCTGTGTAGATTTATTAATCATGTCTTGCACTATGGGCACAATCTTTGCTGTTATGTGAGAAATTATTTCTGATTTCATTTTTTCCAGATCTGCTTTTGTTGCTAGTTCAGGGAGTCCAGGTTGTTGAGTATCAAAGTGCTCCATCTCGTTTCCCTTTGGGGTTGCTGTGAGTGATCTGGAAGTCTGGTTCTGTGGCTTGTTTACCTGTCTTCTCATTTTGACATGGGGGTGGGGGGGGTGGAGGGGTGTGTTCCTGGAGCCTGTGCGGCTCACCTCCTCTGGGCTTGGAGCAGTGGCATGTCTATCTGGAAGCTTCCTCTATGCTGGGAGCCATAGCATGCCTACCCAGAAGCCTCCTCCTGGCTTGGAGCCATGGTGTGCCAATCTAGAGGTGTCCTCTGGGCCTATAATTACATAATTTTAAACCTCACTGTCCAATATTTTCTTTAAATCTATTTTGCTTTCTGTATAATCCATTAAACATACCCTTATTTTTCTTTAAGAAATTGTTACAGATTTTAAATTAAAAGATCACATCAAAGGAGAACAAAAATAATTTCTATATTTTCATAGTTACTGTAAAATAATTTTCATTAGCATTATGGTGGAAATATCTGTAAACATTTGCTGAATGACAATTATCACATTTTTCTAATTTCCTCAAGCTTTTTAACTTTTGAAATATGTATGGATGACAAATATTGCTTTATTTTCCTTAATTGAATACCATTTATTTAATAAAAATATTTTATTGGAGGATTTAATTTGGATATAATTAAGTATTTTAAATATAGGGAGATTTCCATATAAACACACTTAAAAGGATTTCTAATGGCTACATTGTGTATAAATGTATTATATATTGGAAGATTGGCCCTGTGTGTACAGAAGAGATACACAGTATTTTAAATGTCATTTAAACAAAATAGATTATTTTTATATGTTATTAACTTAAAAGCAGGAGTACAAACGAGATTAAAAACACATTTTTTTACTAGAAGACCTTAAATCATTTATTATTTTTTACTTAAATTTTCTTAAACTTCTATCTAAACAGAAAAAAGCCATGTATTTCACATTTGCCACCCTATAATATGCCATCAACTTTTCATTTTGAAATGATTGTAGATTTAGAGAAAATTACAGATAGTACAGAGGACCTATACATCTTCACAAGGTATTGATAAATAGTTATATCTCACATGATACTAGTATCTAAGCCAAGAATTTAACATTGTCACACTGTTTAAGTGTGGTTGTACTCTGTTTTTTACATGTGCATGTTTTTGTCATGGCCAGAGAGTCAACATTTGAATTATTCCACTAACCACAAAAATCTTCCTAATACTACTACTTCAATTAACAGTAACTTCTCCTCCCTCACATTAAACTAACATGGAGCAATGGTAAATCTACTTTCCATGTTTGTAGTTTTGTCATGTTGAGAATGTTATATAAATGGAATTCTACAGTACATGACAGTGATGGTGAACATTTTAGAGTCGAGTGGCCGATCTGCAACCAACCCGTAACAGAAAACTGAATATTAAGATTTTAGTTTTAAAAAACTAACTCATACATTAGTATCTTTTGTCTTAAAAGAAAAACTCAATAACATATGTGCCATACATTTACCATCACTGGTATATGACCTTCTGAGACTGATGCTTTTCATTCAACATAATGCCTGAAGACACATTCACATTATTGTGTATATCAATTGTTTATTCTCTTTTGATGCTGAGCAGATTTCCATGGCATGGGTGGACTACAGTTTAACAATTCATCTACCAAAGAGAATTTTTCTTTTTACTAATTTTTGACATTACAACAAACCTACTATCAACATTCATGTATAGTATTGTGTAAAAATGTAAGTTTTAATTTCTTTGGAATAAATATCTAGGAGTAAAATTATTTAAATTTTCAAAACTGACAGACTAATTTCCAGTTAATAGAAGAGCTATATCATTTTACATTACCACCAGCTATTATGAAAGATTGGTTTTCCTACTCATTGCCAACATTTGACATTATCACAATTTTCTAATTTATCTGTTCTAATAGGACAATAGTAATATATCACTGTCTTCTTAACTTGCATATTTCTAAAGATTAGTAATTCTGATCATCTTTTTACATGCTTAATTGCCACCATATATCTTCAAATATGAATTTCAGAATAATCATGTCTATATCAACAGAAAATAATTCTAGGGTTTTGATGGGAATCGTGTTAAGTGGGTATCAATTTTAGAGGATTGGCATTTTTGCCACATTGTATTTTCCAATCCATAAATCATAGTCTTTATATTTGGCATCCTAAATTATTATAAATATAAACTTTGTACATTTATTTATTTACTTGCAGGAAAACCATGTGATTTTCCTGTTTAGCTAACAGGAAACTACTTCATAAGTTTTCACCATAATGACAATATAAATATAAAAACAGGGAGCAGGTATAAAAAACACATTGGCAAAATCCAAAGACCTTTAAATCTAAAAATGTTCTGCAGAAGTGACTTAAATGAGGACAAGATTGCTTAGGTGACACAAAATGCGTACATGTTATGGTTTAGAGGTAAAGTGGTTAACAGGCTAATGTGTTTAGGGTAGGATTTGGGGAGAAGACTGGATAATGGCTCTAACTTTACTTGTCCCAGATTCATTCTCTCTCTCTCTCTTTCCTCCTTCCCTCTCTCCTTGACTCCACTCTCTTTTTCTCTGCCTCTTCCTCTCTTCTTTCTCTCTTTTCCTCTCTCCTCCTTTGTCCTCCTCATTCTTCTCACCATCCTGACTTCCACGAGGAGAGAAGCTTTTCTCTGCCACACCCATTCATCAAAGTATTTCTGTCTCACCATAGGCCTAAAAGCTGTGTAGCCAATGGACTATAGACTGAAACTTCTGAAACTGGGGGCCAATTTGAAACATTCTTCTTTTAAACTGTTGTCCTTAGGTATTTTGTCACAGTAATGGAAAGCTGATTCACATAACACAAAAGAGTCTTTAACCAGTCTCCAGTACTACTCAGCCATAAAGAGTGAGAAATTAGAAACATTTATAGGTAAATGGATGCACATTGTGGTGATATTCCTAAGTAAAATAAATAGGAAACACATGTGTAAATACCAAATAGTTTCTCTGCTCTGAGAAGCTGAAAGTGTAAATAAGGACTAAAAGGTATAATAGATAATGTGAAATAGGAAGAAAGGGGCAAAGGGGAAGGGGAAGGGGGAGGGGGAGAGGAAAGGAAAGAAGGGAATGGAATTAATATGAGAAAATGGAAAGAAAGTCTTTCTAAATAGGAAGGTGTGGAGGTGTTGAAAGGAGGGCAGGGTAATGGGGAAAACATAAGAACCAAAAAGGATTATGTAAAGGTGCAAATTTCCAATGATGTATGTCATTATATTGTACACCTAAAATGTACCAAATAAAATTAATAATTAAAAAAGAGTCTTCATATAACTTTGAGGGACAGGATACTCAACAGAATCTCACAGAGCCATGCAGATTTGAAATGGGTGATGGAAGTTGAGGCAGTAGCAAACAAAGCTATCAGGAAACACGTCTGACAAATGTAGGGAGGGATGTGCAACTGCCTGTCAGTTTATTTTGATTTGTAATTAGGGATATTACATTTTTTTGACACCATGTTCTATATTCATTGTATCACTAAAAACAGGGAAAATTGAATGCAACAAAAAGAAACAATGTGATATTCAGAAAGGGAACTCTCAGATAATCATAATTACCAGATTGTATAATTTATTAGATTGAATGAAAAACCACCAGCAACTAAGAAAGTTAGGTTAATACTATTAATAATAGTTTATCTGAGAACTCATTAAAAATAGAAAGCAACAGTGTAAAAGACATATGTGATAGACCACCAAGGTTCATTTTTCATGTGACATGAATTGGACAAGGAGAAGAGAAAAGCAAAAATCAATGAAATGAAAGTAAGAAGTCTGAAAAACAACTTGAATCTTGAGTTGCAAATGATTCACCAAGTATTGGGGTAAAATTATTTTAAATGGGCTATATTTAGATATGTGTGATTCTCTTTCAAAACTTTGTTTATATAGGCAAAAATATACAGTATAGTACAGACGTAGAAAATATATTTATGCAAGCAGACATAGAGTTGTCCATAACAGGGGGACATGCCATCCTTACTTCTTGTTTTGAAATTCCTTTATATCCTTCAAGTATATTTACATTTTCTAAGTCATCCTGCTAGAACTATCTTCAGCACCATGCAGTGGCAAAGTGAGTGATGCTGTGTGTGTTCATTTCTACAATATGCCCCATATTCCTTGAGAGTTTCAGTTTTTTCAACATCAAAATTTGTGACTAGATGGCTGAAAGTGGTTGTCAACATTCAGTGTGATGATGCATGTCAGGGGCTTAGTTGAGCTGAAGAGAAAGATGAAGAGAGAGAACTGAGCTGTCAAGTGTTGGAGGATCCATTTTTGAACAATGACAAAATGGAAGGAGAGACAAAACAACTAATTTTACAAAAATTTCCTTCACTTTTGAAAAGTCAGTTCAAGTTTAAATGTTTTTTTCTCCACCAAATGTACAAAAAGCACATTTTTCTTATAATAAAGGCTTTGTTGATATATTCAACTACATTTCAAAGTTAATGTAAAAAAGGGGGGGGGCATTGGATAGTCTGCAGAGAAACGTTAAATAGATGCGAGAACTAGAATTTTCCAGAGAAAACTAGTTCAAACAAATACTCATCCTTTCAGAGAATCAGTCCACATTAATAAGGAGTTGACAGGTCTGAATGCTGCAGGGCAAGACATGGGCCAGGAACCTTGGGAAGCATTCAAATACAGTTAGAGGCCAAGGTCATCTGCTGGCAGAATTTCCTCTACCTTTAGTGTGTCTTGTTTTATTTTTCTCTTAAGAGCTTCAGATAATTGTATTTTGCCCACTCACATTGTGGAAAATCAGTTGCTTTATTCAAAGCCTGCTGATTTAGAGGTCAACCACATAAAAAGAAAAAAATCTCCACAGAAACATCTATCCCGGTGTTTGACCAAATCTCTTGATCCCATGAGCTAGTCTAGTGCACCTCTAAAATTATTAAAATTAATCATCACAGGAGCAAGTCTACATTAGAACATGGTTTATTAGTAGGGCTGAGAACTGCTCCTGTCTGTCATCTTCTAGTAAAAGTTCACACCCTCACCCTACACAAATCCCTTTTCTCTCTTCTAGGGCACCTTTGGAATTTATAGATTATTCCTGGATCATTCCTCTTATTTATGGCACTATTATGTCAAATTATCTACCCTACTGCCCCACACAGGACCTTTGTAGAGCAAAAAATGATTACAATGCCAAGTGCTCCCCCTGTTCCCTTGAACTCTATCATTTTGCTGTGGGCCTATTCAAATGAATAAAACATAAAATATAAGGCTATTACATTAATCTCATTTCTTCTTGGCAAGTCAAGTCATTGGTCCATCCTTTCATGAGTTAATTGGACTAAAAATATTCTTCAGATAGTATTAGTTGTATTTTTATTAACATGAGAGTACGATATATCCCATAATATACTGTAATTCACTTTCCTGGAAGTCATCACAATTGACTAGGCAAATAAACAAAACCCAACACAGAGAGAGAGAGAGAAAGAGGAGAGAGAGAGACAGAGACAGAGACAGGGAGACAGAGACAGAGACAGAAGAGGGGAGGGGAGGGGAGGGGTGAGAGGACAGGAGATAGAGTCAAAGAGAGACAAAGAGAAATAGAAGTGCAGATCAGTTTGAATGGCTGCTATACGCTGCCCTTTAGATCATCAATGGAGAAGATGAAGAGAACAAGAATGAAGTAGTTGAGGCTACATGAAAGGTATGTGAATGGTTCTAAGGATTTCACTTCTTGGCCAATAGGTGAAGCAAGTTATTCAGGAGGCCAAGTAATTAGATTACAATAGTTCCCAAAAGAAATTGAAAAATTAATTAGAAAAGTACAAAATAAGAGTTAGAGTAACTGATAAAATTTTCCTCAGAATAAAAATACTTCTAATAGAAGAAAGCATTAATTGGAAACTTTGTAAATTTGATGATATATTCCAAGCAAAGAAACTTTTAAAGATTTTAGTTTGGAATCATTTAATGTCTACTTCTTTATACATAATGTCCTTACTCAGACATATTTACTATACTGAGGTACAGGAAAAAGAAATACATAGTGTGCTTTGGAGATAAAAGTAAAAAAGATGATTCTCAATTCTTACATTTTTCTTATATATCAACTTAAGCATCAAACACCATCATTAGCTTCAACACTCTTCTAACTCATAAAATTAGTAGTTGTATTTTTATGATGTCTTAGTGCGAGGGAGGTATTGATGTCTTCTATAATAGAGAATACTAAAATTACTTTTAATAAATAGTTGACAATAGATTTCAGCAATTTTTTTCAATATGAAATGTCATGTAACTACTAATAAATATGAGTTAGAGTCTTACATCTTTGTTAGTAATATTTTAAATGAAGGCTGTGTCTGTCTCATGCCAAGCTATGATTGTTAAATTAAGTCAAATAATTTATGTTTAATGTTTAAAATATTCAAACCATTCACAGATAAGTTCAATCTTAGTAGTTGATTTTGTAATTCTAAATGGAGAAAAAATTAGCCACCATTTCTAAGAAGGTTGAGTTTTTCTTACTGATACATTTAAATTTTGCGTGATTCTTTTTTGTTTGCAAGGATGAGGAAAAGCATTTTGGGAACTCAAAGGGCTTGGTATTTCTTGATGTCTCAAGACTTGTACTATGTTTGATATTCATTCTACATCAACTACTCTTTTTTTGGAGAAAATACATGATTTATACACATCAAGTACCAAGAATTGAGGGTTAGTATCACCTTTGGAATTTCTTATGTACATAAAACTGAACTGTAAAATTTTGATGATATAGTACAAGAATTAATGTCTCTTGTACCAACTTATCACATTTTTTTGCAATAAAACAAGACTATCACTTATTAAGTGGAATGTCTTCTTGCTAGTTTATGGCCATAAGCAATACACAAGGTAGTAATTTATGAAAATAATTAACTAGTCATTTTTATGTCATAATGCTATGAGCTGCTAAATCAGTAACATTTTTCTCTGTCTCTCTGTTCGTCGTCCATCTGTCTGTCTCTCTCTTTTTTTCTCTCTCCCTCTCTCTCTCAGTTTAAAGCATGTAGAATTGAACCCAGGGCCATACACATGCTAAGTACACACTCTACCATTAAGATGCAGCCCGTTGATCCTCTTTAATTTTATTTATTGTATGATTTTACTTTTTCACTTGATTTTACCATTGTGATAAAGGGTATTGAATGCGATAATAAAAACACACACTCAAATACACATCAGAGAAAATTGTGAAGAAAAAAAAATAGGAGTCTTCTACTGAATCAATATACTCATGGAGCTATGTAAATACCTGAAATTTTTTAAAGATAGGATCTAGAAGATATTATGAAAGTATATAGAGAAGAAAACTTTCATAAAAATGTAATTTAATGATGGATATGCTTATGTGTTTGTATTCATGGAATGTATGTTTAACTTAATGAAATTTGAAATATGAAAGATGTATTCAGTTAATAGATAACTATATTTCAATTTTCTTCTTTTTCACCCATATGAGGAAGACCAGTTTTGTACTTCTTTATCAGGGGAAACATTAGAAACTTTTTATTTTTCTTTCTTTTTTTTAAATTCTTTTACAGGTACATTTTAGGTATACAATACATTTACATTTATCCTTGGGTGTTTGTACCTGTACATGATGTATCTTAGTTCTTATTTTTTTTCCCCATTGCCTATGTACCCTTCACCCCCTTCACCCTTCCCTATTTACATAAATTTTGCTTCCATTTTTTTTCTTTTCTCATACTTTTTCCTTTCCCTTCTTCCCTTTCCCCTTCCCCTCCCACTACGCCTACACCTTTGGAACTTTTCCTATTTCAAATTATCAGTTATTCATTTTAATCCTTATTTACATTTTCAGTTTCTCACACTAGAGGAACTATTCGGTATTTACACGTATGTGTCCTATTTATTTCACTTAAGAGTATGGCCTCAATATGTATCCATTTAGCTGTAAATGTCTCTAGTTTCTCATTCTTTATGGCTGGGTAGTACTCCATTTTATAAAAAAACACATCTTCTTTATCCAGTTTTCAGTTGATGGGCACTTGGGGTGTTTCCAAGTTTTAGCTATTACAAACTGCGCTTCTATGAACATGGGTGCACATATATCACTGTGGTATGATTCTTTTAATTCTTTGGTGAAGATACCCAGCAGAGGAATAGCTGGGTCAAATGGGACCTCAATACTGATTTCCATAGTGGTTGCACCAGTTTGGACTCCCACCAACAATGGAGAAGGGTTTCTTTCTCTCCACACTCCTGCCAGCATTTGTTATTGGTTGATTTCTTGATTACAGCCATTCATTCTGGGTTGAGGTAGAATCTCAGTGTTGTTCTCATCTGCATTTCTTGAATGACCAGTGATGTTGAACATTTTTTCATATATTTATTTGCTACTTTTACTTCTTTGTCTGAGAACTGTCTATTCATTTCAGATGCCCATTTTTGAACTGGGTCTTTGAATTTGGGGGATCTGATTTTTTTCAATTCCTTATATATTCTAGACAGTAGAACATTGTCTGAGGTACAGCTGCTAAAAATTTTTTCCCACATTGTAGGTTGTCCCTTAGCTCTGTTGGTGGTTTCTCTTGCTGTGCAGAAGCTTTTTAATTAGATGACATCCTAGTTGTTGATTCTTTGTACTAACTCCTGTGCTACTGGAGTTTTGTTCATAAAGTCTTTGCCTATGCCAATATCTTCAAGAGTTCTATCTAACTTATCTTCCAGCAATTTTAGGGTTTCTGTCTCAATATTTAGATCTTTAACCCCCTTCAATCTTGATCATGTCTGGATGGAGTTCTATATGCCTCACTTATTTGTACGTCCAACTCTCTACCTCTGTCTGGGAAGTTATTTACTATTATTTCTGTGAACAGATTTTTTTATGTCTGTTGTACTTTCTCCTGTTTTTTCATGGACTCCTTTGAGTCTTACATTATTCTTCTTTGCATCATCTAGCAGCTGTTGGATTGATATCTCATGGTCCCTTACTATCGTTAAGAAATCTCTGTTTTCATGGTCCTTAACTGCAAACCTGTCTTCTATATCTGATATTCTGTCTTCAGATTCTCTTAGTATGCTCTGCATGCTTTCAATGGAGTTTTTAATCTCCTGAATATCTGTTTGAATCTGTTTCATGGATTCCATTTCTTTCTTATGTTGGGTGATCATGGTTTCCATTTCTTTCTTATGCTGGGCATTCATAGCTTCCAGCATGTTTCTGAGCTCATCTATTTTCTTATCTGTTTCTGCTCTAGAGCTTCTAATCATGTCTTTCACTCTGCTCACCATATCCTTATTTATCTGGGAGATTATTTCTGTTTTGAAATTTTCTAGAGCCTCATGCATCTGCTTTGTTACTTCCTGTGCTATCAGTTCAGGGTGTCCAAGTGGTTGCTTATTAGCATTTTCCACCTCATTTCCCCCAGAATTTCCTTTGTGTGGCATGGAAGCCTGTGTTTGTGCCTTGCTTAAGTGTCTTCTCATTTTTGTTTTTGGTACTGTCCTTGATTTAATTCCTGGGTTGATATTTCAAAATTGCTTAATGTAGGTATCTTTGTTGCTTGCATTTAAAACCCTTGTGGAATGATTGCTTTTCAGAGGTGTCTTTTAGATATGGCTTGTGTTTGGGTTTTGAGACTCTAATGACTCTGAAGCTATTATATTTTTCTTATACCAGGAAGGAAAACTAATTAGATCAATCACAACATGTTAGCCCAAATGATATAGTCAGCAATACCATAGCATCAAGCACATCTTAGAAAATGACGATTTGTGGTAGTTATTAATCTATCACTTTTAACTCTGTGAGTTAAATTAAAATCGAGGACCAACCCAACATAAGTTTATAATGAATAAACTCTTCAATATAACATCTTTCCCCTTCAGGGTGGAGAGGTAATAGGAGTTGGGGAGGGTCGGACAGGTAGAAAGAACAGGTAAGATTAGCAGTGAGACCAGAAGACACAGAAAGATCACACAAACTCTAAGAAGCTGTTAAAGGCAAGAGAAAATGGCAGAATGAAAGAACAAAGATGTGAACAGAATCATCTAACAGCAACAGGGAAGCTAGATACCAAATTTACTTTCCTTTAAACCTAATGATAATCAAGAGAAGGAAAAAGAGAAGAAAAGAACAGTAAGGGAGAAATCCAAATTCAGTGCAGAAAGGAACAAATGGGGAGATGAGGGGCAATGTGGGACAGTGAGAGAATGAGTGAGAGAGAAAGAAAAGATAAAAGAAAGAAAAGTAAAACTTTGAAGAGTAGAAAAAAAGTAAAAATTAAGAATTAAAAATAAGAAAAAAATTTTTTTTTCTTTTTTGCTAATAGCAGTAGAAATTATGGGCCTCCTTCAGGGTATGTCTCTGCTGTCACAGTAGGCAACGTAGGAATCCCTGTGCATACACAAGTCAGTGAGTCTCAGCAAGCCAGCAGCAGACCAAGTACAGTGGTCTGATGTGCCTTTATTGTAGAGTTTCTCTTTACTTTTCTGCTGAGCTTCAGTTTTCTTCCAGAAGCCTGAGAAGCCCTCTTTCTGTTACTAACTTCTGTTCTATCTTGTGGCGCTCAGGACAAGGGTCTTTATAATCTCCTGTGCCTCTGTAGTGTGGAACCAGGTAGCAGAAAAGCCAGAAGGTAGGCGTTGCACGGCACGGGGTGGGGGGGGGGGGCGCTGGGCGTTGGCGGCGCCCTCACCGTGCTGTGAGCATGGCCCGGGATGGCCACAGGAACCCCAAGCCCCAAGCTGCTTGCCTTGTCTCACCTGGCCAGTCTGGCAGGTCGCTGGTTGCTGCAGCTTTGAGAGCTCAGGTGGGGGTGGGGCTGCAAGATGCCTCTGCCGCCTCACCTTGCCAAACCCACTTCAATTTTAATTTAGTGTATGGTGATCAGTATGGGTCTACTTTTAATGTATGGCAAGTTGAAATCCAGTTTTTCCAACACCACTTATTAAAGAGGCTATCTTTCTTCCAGTGAGGGTGATTGGCTCCTTTATCAAAGATGAGGTGGCTGAGTGTGTCTGGTGTTGTTTCTGCATCTTCTAATTTGTTCCACTGGTCCTCAGATCTGTTTCTTTGTCACTACCATGCTGTATTTATCACAGTAGCTTTGTAGTATAGTTTCAAGTTGGGGATTGTGATACCCCCAGCCATGTCTCTGTTGCATAGAATTGCTTTTGCTATTCTAGGTCTCTCCTGTTTCCAAATGAATTTTTGTATTGTTTTCTCTAGTTCTGTGAAGTATATTGTTGGAAATTCAATTGGCATTGTGTTAAATCTATATAGTAGTTTTGGAAGTATGGCCATTCTTCTCATTTTTGTTTTTGGTACTGTCCCTGGTTTAGTTCCTGTCTTAATAGTTTGAAGTTGCTTATTGTAAGTATCTTTGTTGATGTATTTATAATCCTTATGGAATGATTGCTTCTCAGAAGTGTTTTCCAGATATAGCTAGCCTTTAGGTTTTGAGTTTCTAGTGGTGCTGAGTGTGTCTCATTTTCATTGTACTAAGAAGGACAACTGATTAGATTAATCACAATACCTTAGCCCAAGTGATACAATTAGCAACACAATAGCATTGAGAACCTCTTAGAAAAGGACAATTTGTGATAGTTATTAATCTATCACCTTTAACTCTGTGAATTAAATCAAAATCAAGGACCAACCCAACATATGCTTTTTTGGTTTTTTTTTGTTTGTTTTTATTTTTTTTGGTACTGAGGATCGAACACGGGGCCTTGCACTTGCGAGGCAGGCACCAGAACCACTGAGCTAAATCTCTGGCCCCCAACATATGTTTATAGTGAATAAACTCTTCAATATGGCAACTTTACCCTTTGGGATGGGGTGTTAGAAGGAGTTGGGGAGGGAAGGATAGGTAGGTAAGAAGGATAGGCGAAGGTTACCAGTAAGGCCAGAGGACACAGGTGAGAGAAGGAAAGAGAAGAAAAGAAGAATAAAGAAGAAATATGAATTAGGGCCAGAATAGGAAAAGAAATGGAGATGAAGAACAATGTGGGACAACAAGGGAGCGAGGGAGGGAGGGATGGGGGGGGCGGGGGAAGAGAGAAGGAAAGAGAAAAATAAAAAATTTTAAAAGAATAGATAAAGAAGGAAAAAAATAAGAGTAAAAAAAATAGTGGTAATTTTGAAAATAACAAATAAGATAAAAATGAAAGGACTCCTTCAGGATATGTCTCTTCTGTCACAATAGACAACGTGGGCAGAAGTGTGCAGTTATAAGTCAATGAGTCTCAGTAAGCTAGTCCCAGACCTGTGAGATTCAGGCAGATTTCTGGCTGCAAGTCCCAAGTTGAGCTCCCTGTCCTCCTGCAGGGTTGAACTGTGCAAGGTTGTCTTGCAGGTTCCAGCTGCCTTTCCCCTGGAGATAGTCCAGGTTCTGAGGGAGGTGATTATCCTTCTAACTTACCAATTACGGTGGTCTGGTGTGCCTTTACTGCAGAGATTCTCTTCACTTTTCTAGTGGGCTTCAGTTATCATCAGGGAGCCTGAGAGAGTCCCTGTCTCTCTTGTTCACTTCTGCAGTTCAGGACAATGACCATTATGTCCCCCTGTGGCTCTGCAGAGTGGAAAGAGGTAGCTGCACAACCAAGAGGCCGGAGGCGGGGGTTGGAGGGGTGGGGGCACTGTTGTTCTAGGCGTCCGCAAGGCTACATGGGTGGCTGAGGGGCGTGCCTGGGGGTCCTTACAATCTCTTGGTCACCAAGTGGGCCTAGCCAGCCGGGCAGAGGGCAGAGCTGGGCTCAGTCCTGGGAGCTCAGAAATTTTTTGTTTTTATTTTAAAAATTTTTTATGAGTACACGTTTGCAGTTAATAATGTTTGGACTCCAATTGTAGAGTTGGTAGATACACATAACATATGTTTTCTAGCCATCTTTTAAACTTAGTTCCTGCAATGGAATCATTATAGCATTTGCAAAGATAATCATTTTCTATCCATTAATATGTACCCTGTTCTATAATTATGAGGTATATAGATAGAGATAAATGTTAAATAACGAAATAGTCATATAATCTAAAAATGTACAGATTTTGGTACTTAGAAAAGACATTATGAATGAAGAATCCTGTACAATCATTGTCTTCAAGATGTGTACTAAACAACATCATTCTCCAAAATACTATCAGTTCATCAAATGTAGAACAGATGTCCTCTTCCTTAAATATGTGAAAAACACCAAATAAAAAGAAAATTTTGATCAGAATTAATGTTCTAAGTTAAATTAAATATTTTTCCAAATTGGAATACCAAAATTATATTAAAATTCAAATATTCATAACTCAGAATATAACAATAGACTAAATAAAGGTAGAAAAATATACAGAAAAATTAAATGTGAAGTAAACACTTGTAAAACTAGTAGGACACTTAAAACAGAGTAAAATTAATTTCTTAAGTAGAAAATGGCAAGAAAAGGCACAAGAATTTGAAGAAGAAAGCAAAATTGGTGCAATTGGTTTTATTTATCAGGAAAAAATAAAAACAAAGTCATTTAACAGTTTTGTTTTGCTTTTTGTCAAATATTCAAGGAATATTCACCAAAATAAAGCACATATATGCTGGGACATAATAGAGGTCTTGATAAATTAAGTCGATTAAAGTCATATAAATCATCATTCTTCGTAATAAATTTAAACTGTAAAGCAAGGTTAAAAATGAAAGTAGAAAATCCACAAATATTTGAATATTAAGCAATATATTTTGAAATCATGCACATAGGTCAAAGATAAAATCATTATGAATGTAATAAAATAATTCTGAATAAATTTTAAGGAAATAAAACATACCACAATTATGGGATGGGCATACATATAAAAATATATAGAACTTTACATCAGTACATCTAAGAATGATTTAAAATAAAATTTTTACCTCAAGGAAGCACAAAAAGAATGAAACTGTCTTGATACAAAAAGCAAATATTGTTTTAAAAATTAAGAAAACATTTATTCTTTTATTAATCTCAAATCAGATCAGAGGAAGAAAAATTACCTACCAATTATAGTAACAAAAATGAATAGATCTCCATAGTTTACAGAGAATAATAATAATTTTATGTGAAATTTCATGGCAATAAACTGGATAAATTGGCTAAAGCATACAAATTTATTTAAAAACACAACCAGTTTCAGGCAGAAATAAGAAAATCCTTATAATCTAGTTTATCAAGGAGATTGATTTGAAAATTCCTTACCTATAAACATCAACAAACACAAACACAAGGATCAGATTGCTTAAACAAGAAGGCCTTCCATCTGTAATTAGAAAATTTACATATGATTTAAAAAATGAGAGCAAAGAGAGAAAGTATTCACCAGGTCTTTGTTTGTGTTCATGTGTTTCCATATTATATATGTATAATGCGCCAAAATTAATTTATGATTTATCTTAGACTTAAACATAAAAGTTAAATTTATACATAGTGTAAAATGTAATTGATATTTTTGTGCTTTTAGACTAGAAAAAATTTCAATAGACAGCGCAACACAAAAAGGTATAGACTATCAAATATTTGATTCCATTAAATACATATGCATTTGAAGGCAATGTCTGGCAAAGATGTGGAGAAATTAGAATCCTCATACATTGTTGATAACAATATAAAAAGGGAAAGATAATGTGGAAAACTGCTTGGCTTCCTCACATAGTTAAACCTAGAAATTCCACTCTTGTTGGTATCCCAAGAAACACTTGTATACAGATGGTCATAAGAGCACTCTTCACAGCCAAAACAATGAAAAATACTTGTGTAATGGTATTTTATTCAGTTACTAAAATAATAACTGATAAATGTGACAACACAGCTGAACCTCAGAAATATCAGGCTAAATGACACACTGTTGATATAGTGTATGAAATTACAAGCTAGAAAGACAACCCAGAACAGAAACTGAATCCACTTCCATAATTCATATAGTTAATTATAATTAAAACTTTTATTTAGACAAAATATTCAAAGAAGAAGAGAGCCAATCAGTGGCTGCACAGGCTGGCAAGGCAAGATAGGGAGTGCTTATTCAATGAGTATTAGGTTGCTTTTGGAGATGTTAAAAGTTTTGAGACGAAATTGTGGCAAGAGTGCACAATGTTGTGAAACACCATTGTATTGTACACTTGAAATGCTTGATTTTATATTATGTGAATTTCAACTCAAAAAGGAGAGCGAATGTTAAAACAATAAGATAAATTATAAACTAAGAGAAAGTGTTGTCTGTATGTATGTCTGACAAAGGACTTATGTGCAGAATATTTAAGGAGTGCTCCTAAGTAAGAATAATTAAAAGGAAAAGAATACTATCTTCTTTCCAAAGGGAAAATGTCTCTAAAAGATACATCATTAGAGAAAATATTCACTAGCCAGGTACCATATTAAAAAATGCTAAAATCTTTAGTCATCAATGAAATGTGATAAATACAGTGAAATATCACTATACATGCAGCAGAATTAATAATTTTTTAGAAAAATTAAAACTACCAAGTCTTTACAGTATAGGACAACTTGAAATCTCATACATTACTGGTGAGTATGTAAAATAATGAAGTAATTTTAGAAATTTCTCTGTTATTCAAAAAAGAGAAATTAGGCTATATGTCAACAAAGATTGTACTAGTATACTTGTCTTAAAAAACTAACACTGACTTGGTGCTCAGACAACAGAACTTTACTTCTCACAAGGAAGAGATGTCTAAAATCAAGGTGTCAGCCAATTCAATTTCTGGTGAGGTTCTCTTTTTAACTTCTAGATAACCACCTTCACAGGGAGAGGAGGGAGGAAGGGGGGAAGGGGGAGAGAAGAAGGACACTAGAAGTTGACTACATTTGGGAGTAATTGAAATATTCATCAGCAGAATTTACAAATAACCCAAATATTTAGTAATATATTTAGGCAATGGACTACTATACAGTAATTTCAAAGAACAAATTTTCTCCCATATAGTAACATAGATGACTCTCAAGTATATTGTGTTGAACAAAAGAAGCCATAAAGTATTTCATAGTGTACAATTATGTATATATGAAGCTCAAGAAGAGGCAAAAGAAGAAGCAAATAAATTAATTGTTTTAGAATTCAGAATAGTAGTACTATGGGATGGAGGATGGAAAAGGAAGAAAAAGAATGAAGGAAGGAAGGAGGAAGAATGAAAGAAAAAGAACAAAAGAAAGAAAAGAGAGACAGAGCCAGCCATGGTAACCCATGCCTGTAATCCCAGCACTTGAGAGGCTGAGGCAGGATTGTCACGACTTGGTGCATAGCTTGGGTATTATATAATATGTTCTAGGCCAACCTAGACTACATAGCAAGAACTTGTCTAAAATAAACAAAAAAAAAAGAAAGGAAAGAGAAATGAAGAGAGAGAAAGAAAGGAAAGAAAGAAGAAAGAAAGAAAGAAAAAGAAAGAGAGAGAGAGAAAGAAAGAAAGAAAGAAAGAAAGAAAGAAAGAAAGAAAGAAAGAAAGAAAGAAAGAAAGAAAGAAAGAAAGAAAGAAGAAAGAAACCAGAGGAGGAGGAAGGGAGGGAAAGGAATTGGGAGTAGCAAACACAAAGATTGGAAACAAATGTCATTTCTTATTTCTACTGTCATAAGATAAGTTGTATCCTCTCAAAACTTGTAGGTTGAGGTCCTAAGCTCCACCAGCTGAGAATGTAGCTATGGTTGAAGACAGTGCCTTTACACTCGTGATTAAAGCAAGAGAGGTCACAACAGTGGGCCTTAACCTAATGTGAGGTCCTCGAAAGTAGAACATAAGAGGCATACAGAAGAAAGACAGTATGAAGACACAGGGAGGAAGTGGCCATCTACATGCTAAGGCCAGAGATGAGACTAATCTTGCCAACTTGCTGATTTTGATCTTCTAGCCTCCAGAATTATGTGAAATTATTTTTTTGTTATTTAAACTACTCAGTTTATTTATTTTTATTATTTGCAACCTTAGGAAAATAATACAGCTATGCACAAATGTTTTCATTTATTTTTAATGGTTTACATAAAGCTCTAGTAATTAGGACACAGGTCTACTAGTGCAGAATAGGAATTAATTCAGTAATGGAGGGGAAAACAAACACCAACGTACTATTTCATTTTTTACAGATATGATAGTGCATATCGATACAGGAAAGCATAAATGTTCAATGAAATGATGTAGCTAACAGAGTATACATATGGAAAAACAAATGTACCTATATTTTAAACACAGATAAAACTACCTTCCAGGTTTAGGAAAATCTAGTTGTATTACGAAAAATATAAAACATTTAAAAGACATTACAGAGGCACATCTTTATAACTTTAGTTATAAAGTATTATTATTAGTATTTCTAATAAAAGCCACAAAGAAAGAGAATGTGAGCTCGAGAATATTAAAATTAAGAAATTTTTCCCCTTAATCTAGATTATACATCAAAAAGAAATCAAATCAATACATTAATAAAGGATATTTGCGTCTTATAAAAGCGACAAAAACAGTTTTCTAATATATAAATATGCCAGTAAGAATATAATAACAAAACAAATCACACAATTCTATGACTGGATAAAACATTTTAATTTTACAGCAAGGGAAATGTGAATGGTCAATGAATGTATGAAAAATATATTGCCTCATTAGTTGTCAGGGAAATGCAAATTAAGCCCACAGGAGATATTTCACTCTTACCAAGTGACCAAGCCTAAGGTCTCTGAATTATCATGCATATAAAAGGATGTGGGCCAATCACAGATCCTTACGTATTGCTGCTGTGACTCTAAATTATATAAACAATTTTTTGTATTCTAGTAATGCTGAAGACAAAGAAATTCAGTAAGGCAATAATTTCACTACTTTGTGAAATGGTTGTACACATGGCCCCAGGAAACAGGCAAGAGAAATGTTCAAAAACACACGGTGACTTAAAAAATTTAAGAGCAATGAAATCAAGGAACAATAAACCATATAATAATAGGATGAATATCATTAATTTCATATGTTCATCAAATTGTAACACAGCAGTGGGAATGAATAATCCATAGCAACACAGTTTAAGATTTTCTCAGTACAATTTTTAAAAAAACGTTTGTAGTGATTAATTTTATTGGTACATTTTAGCTATACAATATGATGAGCGAATAAATCCATTGAAAAAATTTTAGCAGGAATCAAACTGTTACAAATTAAAAACAAGGAAAAGAAAACAATCTACTTGCAGCAGTATACTTAGAAATACAAAAGAAAAGAAAATAAATAATAAACACAAATTGATATCTTTGTTAAGGTACAATTGTAAACCTGAGAAGGACAAAGGCCTTCAAAACCAGTGACAATGACCTCTGTATTTTGGACATTTTACTTATTTTAGAAAACTTTTGTTTCTAACTATTATTTCACAAAACAACTGCTACATAAATGTACCAAGGTACTATAATGACCATAACTCAATCTACCTAGGCATATTTATATTTCAGAACATCCTTGAAATACAGTGGTTCTTTCATAGGAGTTCATAAAGCAAAAAGGTGATATCTCAGTCAGTTTTGCAGACCAGATTTCTTGTCACCTGTCAGTAACTAACCCTTAAGAAGTTTTATTAATATTCTATAAAATAGACTTAATTATAGCTTTATTAAAAGATAAATTATTTCCCAGTTTCTGAGAAATTACTTTTTTGTTGAATGTTAAAGTGTTTCTCATGACCTATAACAAACTAGGTAATTTCATGATAATTAGAAGATAAATATTTATGTATTTGTTTTTATATTAGTGCATGCTAGTTATATGGAATATCAAGTTTTGTTTCGGCATATTGGTACATTCACTTTAACATTCTTTAAGCATTTTACTCTTCTTCATTACCTTCCTTCCTCTTTCCTCCTCCGTCTCCTGATCCTCATTCTCTTTTCTAACAGTCTCTACTTTCCCGTCATCTTTTCTTTTTTTTAAAGTTTTAATTATTTTTCTAGAGTTCACAGATGAGAGAAGATGTGTGATATTTGATTGTTTGAGTCTGACCTTTCACTCAACATGACGGTCTTCAGGTCTATCCAGAAAACATTTAAAATTGAAGAAAAAACATGTTTCCAATATAAGTACTTCCGCAGCATAATATTTCTACAATATAAAGCTCCTTAAAGGACATAATGAGGTCCCTCTTCAGTCTCAACACTGCCATGTTTGTTTTCCTTGAGTAGAAAGCAGTCATCTCTCCAGAGATTTTATTGTACACTTAATGTATTTTCATAAAAATAAGTATACAATTGTTATTTTTATTTATATAAATAAGGTCATATTGTACATATGTTTCTAAAACTCATTCTTCATCTAATATATTTCAGAGATCATCTTTTTCACCTTATTATGTTAATCAACTGCATTGTAATTAATTTCAGCAAAACCTCTTTCCCATAATTTATATAACTATTCCTGTACTGCTGGATAATTTTGCTGTTTCTTATTGAAAAATGCTGCAAAGTAGCCCTAGGCACATCTCTGTGTGCACATGTCTTAGTATTTCTACAAGAATTGTCATTAAAATGTGTGATTTTTAAGGAAATTTTATAAATACAACCGAATTACTCTTCCAGAAAGCTTTATGCTAGACCTTTCTAATATTTTGGGGGGTTTGTATATTATCAATCTAATGAGTAAAACAAGATTGTTTTTCATTTTTTACATGTTCCTGGTTACTAGTAAGTACTAACATACTTTTATGTGTTTATGCTAACTACAACTTAGTAAATTACCTTTTCGTTTACTTTATCCAGTTTTTCTTCTCTGAGTTTTCTTTCTTGTGTGCATCTGTATAAACACTTTATAAATTAAAGGATGGTAAATTTTATGTCTCTAATTATTTTAATTGAATAATTGTTTTAAATAATAATAAAATTTTGGTTATTTGTGACTCAAATACTTTCAACATGTATAGAGTTCTTCCTCTTGCCATTGCTTGATATATTGTCTTAATACTTTGGACATGAAGTGAAATGAAGACTATGTAATTCTGTTTTTGGATGGTATTTTTGTTTTAGTGAGGCAGCAATGAAAACAGGCTGACTATGGGTATTTATTTTTTAACCATAGTTTGCCTAAGTGGTAACTCTACCATCCTAGTTAAAATTTTTTCTATTTTCTTTTGTAATTACAATTGGCTTGTAGTGAAGAACTTTATTTTTCAGTATTATATAAATTCTAATATGGTAATAAGATGCATTAGCTCTATTAAGAATTTGTGTAATTATTGTTGACCTGCAAACCAAGTAATATCCTAACGTATTTTTCTATAAGAAAATGCATTATAAATTTAAAATGAGCACATAGTACTTACGCATTTGTAATTTACCTTATTTAATCCTAGAAGATATTAATTCAAATTAAATTAAAGTAATGCAGTTTTCATTTAAAGTATCAATTCATTGACCGTGAACTTATTTAGGATTTCTGTTCCTTCAGCAGCTATAACTTTATATCACCATCTAGTGGCAGAGCAGATACCTCTAGGAGGGGATCAGGTAGAGGAAGAGACATTGAGAATTCAAAGTAATGGTGAAAGTGGGTATTTTATTAGTCTGCTTTTTCATCTTTGAAAGGAATTTTCCAAATATGAAACATATATACCTATATTCAGAAAAAGTATTATTTTAAATTTTTTATTTTAATGAATTACAAGTGGATATTAATAAAAAATATAAAAGCCACTCTGAAAAATAATTTTTCATAACAAAAATTATACACTGTGTATCACGATCTTAAAAGAATGTATTTTCATTCGCTAATCAATCTCTCAGCTCATTTCCTAATACTATACCTTTTTTGCATAAAACATTTTAAAAACATTTTATTGACAAAGTATCTCACATTCTGTATAATTTTGAACAATTTATTCCTCTTTCATAATATTTATTATTTTGAGGGGCATATATTTTCACTTTCAGTTTCTCACACCAGAGCAACAATGCAATATTTTACACTTATGTATTTAATTTATTTCACTTAAGTGTATTTGAAAATTAAGTATACTTCTGGTTTGTGTTAGCACAGAAATTCATAAGCAGAAAACTATTACAATGCATTCTCTTGAATTTATTTTAGAGCCATTACTTATGTTAAACTCTTATATTAAAAAGTCATTTTTATTATGAATATATTCTATTAAACAACTTAAAACTTTTTACTTCTCTATAGAATTCTTCTTAAAATAGTTAAAAAAAAAATGAAACCTTTTATGAAACTCTGTTAATCCAGGTGGTCTTCCCAATAGTGTTGCTAGAAAAAATACTAAAAATACAGAATAAGGTGCATAATTAGATTCTGAAGTTGGAGGAGGAAAGAAGGAACTACAGTGCCTTATACTTATAATTCAATTTCTAGTATATCATGTGAATGAGAAGAAAAATATTTTATATTTTATATTTTTTCTCCATAAAATGTGACAGTTATTTTAAAAGTGATGTTTTTATGTTTGCCTCCAACTTTATTATTCAATATATGCATTTACAAATATCAACTTTGCTGTAATCTTTCACTTAATTTCCATTATCACATGATAAATAGGGCAGAATTGATCAACCTTTTCTTTTTTTTAATCTTGGAGACTCTTGGTGATGAAAGCAATCATCCTATTAGAGTTCACAGCAGCATCATTTCGTGTTTCTAAAGTGTCCTGCTTGAGACCTTCTGGGTACCAGTCTCACTTTTATGTCTGTAATCTTGTTTTTTGAGTTTTTTTGGTACTGGGGATCAAACTCGAAACCTTGTGCTTTCGAGGCATGTGGCAGAGCCACTGAGCTAAATCCCTGGCCACTTACGTCTGTAATCTTTGTGGAAAGGGAAGTCCAAGATGATGAAGTGCCTCAGAATTGCTGCTGTGCAAAGCACCCCATGGGATGCCGAGGACAAGCTTCTTGACCAGTAGTACCCAGCACTGATCTGGGAGTCAGGTGGCAGGGCAGTGACAAGTCGTGTACTATGAAAACATGACAGGTTTGGAAAGCCTTCTAGGATTGACACCAAATTAACAAAGAAGTGTATGCTGTGGTTTGCTAATGACTCCTTGCTGAGATAGACACTTTGAGGTGAGGCTCAAACAGTGACTTCCAAAGTGGAGTTTTATTCAACAGGCCTAAGTTGTGATTATGCTAACATTGTAATTATTATAACTGCTAATTCACTTTCACATATAAATACAATATTATCATCTTTCAGGATCATATTCATAAATCATGGGACCCAGCAGGATCCATAGAAAAATGTGCACTTTAATAAGAAAAAGTGCTGTGAAAGTAAAATAACTTTCGTGGCACAGCCAGTACATGCATTATCAGCTCAGTTGAAAAAGGAGACTTGTCACAGTGAACTCATTATACAGACAACAGAAAAAGACTTGGCATAGTAACAGTTTCAATTTGGAAGAAAAGTGAAATACTAAGGAACAATGATTGCCTTAGCTTATGGACTATATACTTCCAGTGGATCCACAGAAGTAAATCTGTTTAGTGATATTTTCCACATGCTTTGCTGCCCTGCTAGAAGATGCTTGTGGTATCATTTAAATAGTGGTGTTATTTTGATAATATTAGAGGAACTATGTGTCAAAAAAGATATAAATATAGAAATAGATTATTTGTAGCCTTGCCATCACAAGGTTCTGAGTCTTGATCCCTGGTACAGAAAAAGAAAAAAAGATTATTTTAAAATATTATTGACATGTTTAGTTTTACTTTTCCTGATCGGCTCTAATTTTTTAAGATTAGTTTTTATTTTCAATAATATAATTATTATTTTTGAGATTGTATTATTTTGATAATAAAATTATTAGTATTATTGTACTACTGTATTATAGTATGTTATTATTATACTGGTAATATAGGATATAGGTTAGACATCCTTAATCTGAAAATCATAAATACAAAAATGTCCAAATCTGAAACTCTCTGAGTGTCAGTGTGACACCACAAGTGAAAAATTTCACACCTGAGCTCATTAATGGGTGACAATCAAAACAGAAGTGCAGAAAAATATTGAATAAAATTATCTTCAGGCTATATATATGAAAAGCTTATGAAACACAAAATAATTTCATGTATAAACTTGAGTTCAATTCCCAAGATATCTTTTTATGTTCATACAAATATTCCCAATAAAAATTCCAAATTTTGAAATACTTCTAGTGCCAAATAGTTTGGATAAGGGACACTCATTCTGTATATACTTTATTGCCTTATTAAATTTGAAGATTTTATTATTTGTGCACAGACATAAACATATATGTTTGAAAGAACATGGCTCTATAAACTTATTTATCAAAGTTTTTGTGCATCTATTATATGATAACATAAATTCTAATTACTTGTAATACAATGGAAAAGGTCAAGTTTCTGTCCTCAAAGAATTTGTATTTTACTGTAATTAAATATATAACCCACATAAATTCAGATCTTCGGGACTAAAATTTTTTAAAGTTATTTCTTTGTATTTTTTCTTTAAACATGACAACAAGATACCTGAAGGGAAAAGACTTGGTCCCCCTTTATAAGTGGTCTATAGTAGAATTTGTGGACAAATTGTCACCAATAAGACTATTACCAAGACTCTTTAAAATCACCATGGCTGTCAAAATTTTAAATACATTGTCTCACTGGTATTTAACTTCTTTTTTATTTCTAGCTTCTAGATATTTCCTCTTTTTATTAACTAAGTCATATATTCACAAAATTTAAAAACAATAAAATATTTATCTCACAATTCTTAGGCTTTTTAGCAGGAGGTCTTGTTTTATTTTGTTATAACCTAACAACATAGTGTTTCCAATATAAATTTCCATTCTTTGCAGAATTTTCCAGATGTTTTCAAAGATACAACCTGTAAACCTGAAGTGAAACTCAAATAAAAAATCCATGACACAAAGTTGTTCTAAGTTAATATGATAGAACTTCAATTTTAATATCACTGCAATTCCTATGTGTCTTGTCCCAAAACTGAGAGTTCACAGAATCTGTAATTTTGGTTCTGTTATATAAACTCAGTAAAGATTCTTTGCTTAGTAGAATTTCCATTGAATGAAATGTCACCTAAATAAATTTTAAGAACAATAACACTGTTTACACAATTACTCTTAAAATTTAGGTAAAATTAAAAATATATGTGCTTCCATATTAAGACATTCAATATTGAGAATTTAAAGTTTTTGTGAATTGACTAAGGTGAAGAAAGCTTCTCAAGAGAATTATATACTGCGTCTGTATTCAATAATTTCTAATTGATCACAACCAAAGATATCAAACTTCATATTAAGGAACACTCAAAATCTGTTACTAATGTCATTTCCTAAAGATCCATGACATTATTTAAAAATCATAATTTGTGGCAACTTTTATTACTTGCATGTCTATAAGAAGAGCTTAAATTAAGAATTTGGGGACAGCCACTATTTGTATACTCTAAAGTTGGCTGTCCAGTAATAGTTATGATGACCACTTCAAATGTGGCAAGAGCAACTGATGGCATTACATTTTACTTAAATTTTACTTAAATTTAAATTATTTAAAATCTGGCACTTCAAGTTATTGGAAAACTTCCAAGTATACTTGGAACAAATTGAGTATATCAATTATGTAATTTGACTATGAATATATGAAACGTAAGAACAAATCAAGTCTTTTCAATGGTAATTGTCAAACATACACCAGAAATTAAAAATATGAAAATAATGTTAAATACTTCATTATTAATATATAATATTATTTTATATTTTAAATGAAAATATTTTACACATTGGTGTCAATGACATATATTATTAAAATTAATTTCACCAATTTCTTTTTACTAGCTGAAAGGAAACTAAAAAATTGCCAATTATACATGTAGCTCATATTGTGTGTTCATCAGATGCAACTGCTCTGAGCTACAAGTTAGTACTTAAAGGTCAGTATCAGACAAATGCTCCTGTCCTGTAGCTACACATGCTGGCAGTGTCTTACCACTGAGCTGCACTCCAGCCCTTCAATATAAGAATTCATGTTATTTGCATTTAAAGTTTTATATTAGAACAGATTAGAATTTAAAAGGTCCAAAGTCTGATGCATTTATTTCTTGCTTTTTCATTTAAAAGTCTAATTGTTTTTTTCAAATTAAATATTATAGAACTGTTTTTCTGTCTTATAAGAAGAGTGTATGGTAATAATGAAGCACCTATGATAGAGTTATTTTTATTTTCTTGTTTAAAGCTTCATTTGTTATGAATCACTTATTTTAGTTTTTTTTAAAGCTGTGTGACAGAGTGTTGCCTCACAGTAGTTGACACTTTTCAGAAGTGACGTTAAGCACTGATACAAGAATAAATATCTGAAGAGTTAAATGCTTTGGATTTCTTCAGTGGTTAGGGGCAAATTATATTCTTTGTATCTGCAAATTTAAGTTGAACTTTTAAGTCATCAACATGGAAAATAACAACATTCAATCATTATTTAATAATATTTACATTAATTGAGCTGAATAAATGTTGCATATTATCACTAGGCCCTCTGCACTTCTGACAGGAATATTTGGCTGATTCTTTTCAGCTTCTAAAATGCATGCAGTTTTTAAAAATACTTTCAATAATAACAACTTTCTGTCATTTATTCTTCCATCATATCTGCTCTACCTGACACACTTTGATATAAAAGTGAAGATATAATTCTTAATTATAATCCAACACCTATGGGATAAAAAATTATATGAAGCTTGGAAGAAAGGAAAAAGATCATAGGGAATCAAATTATTTAAACCCTAAAACGAGTGAGATGCTCACTCAACTATATTCTTAGAAAAAAACACAAAGAATATTGTGATTAGAAAATAAAGTATGAGGAAAACAGGAATATATCAACAATAATCCATTTTGAAACAGGGGATAACGGATATAGTGCACATTTGATAGTCATCTGTTTTGCAACATACTTGACATGGTCTAGTGTACATTCTGGTAGAAAATTGAAATAAGAAACTGACCATTCAAGAAATGGACTTAGAAAGTATATTAGAGGACAAGTAGACTTCTAATTTTGCTGTTATGTTTAGGAACATAAGGAGGATCTCTGAAAGACAGGACACTTGGCAATTTCAAGAGGCAAACCTCCACCCTGGACATTACCTTTACCAGGAACCTCTAGTTCTGACATTGGATTTTTCTGACCCGTGTACAGAAAGACCCAAGGAGAGCAAGAAGGACAACCACATAATTTATAATGAGAATTCCTGCCACTATGTCTCTTACTTGAAAAGAAAAGTATCTATCCTAGGTCAATAAATAGGAAGTCAGAACAAGGGGAAATGGGGACTGTTAGTGATAAAAGAAGATAAGTTGTATCACCAGGCTATTACACACCGACTCCAGAACTTAATCATCTTAAAACTGCAAGTGTTTTTCCTTCAACCAACATCTCCCCAGTTCACTCACTGTAACTGTGGCAACCTCATTCTGCTCACTGAGCCTATGAGTTTCACTGTTTAGATTATTTAAGTGAGATCACAAAGTATTTGTCTTCATGTTTCTGGCTTATTTAGCACAGTAGTTCACCCTGCTGTGACAAATGACAGGATTTCCTTCCTTTTAAGGTTGAATATTCCACCCTATGTGTGTGCATGTGCTCGCATGTGTGTGTGTGTGTGTGTGTGTGTGTACCTATACACAGATGTATATATTATGTGCATATCTATCTACCTTTTCTATCTTTCTATTAGCTATCTATATAATTGCATTTTCAGGATTCACTAATCCATCAACAGCTTATTCATTAATACATCAACAGGCATTTAGGTTGCTTCTGTTTCTTGTCTATTGTGAAGAACACTGCAATGAACATGTGAGTGTAGCTATCTCTTCGGTATATTGGGTCAATGTCCTTTGGATATACATACAGAAGTGAAATAGCTGAATCATATCATTATATTTTTAGCTTGTTAGGGATCCCCCTAAGGACTGTACCAATTCACATTTCCATCAGCAGAAGAAAAATTGTGATTTTTTTGGTTTTATGATAACTGGCCTCCTAAGAGGTGTGAAATTTTTTATGGTTTTGATTTGTGTTTCCCTGATGATTGCTGATGTTGATCAGTTTGTTATACCCCCATTGTTTATTTGTATTTCTTCTTTGTAAAGACTGTATGTCTGTTCAGATCTTCTATCCATTCTTTAATCATCATATATATATATATATATATATATTTACTACTGAGTTGTATGAGTTCCATATATATTTTTAGTATTACTTTTTTTTGAGGATATATAGTTGTGAATATTTCCTCTTATTACATAAGATTCTTCACTGTATCAATTGCTTTCTTTGCTATACAGAAACTTAGTTTTTGTAATTCTACTTGTTTATTTTTGTCTGTGCTTTTTTTGTCATATCCAAAAAATTATTGTCAAGACCAATGACAAGGAGCATTATCCCTATATTTCTTTCTGGGATTTTTAAAGTTTCAGCCCTTACCATTAGATATTGAATTCATTTGCAGTTGATTTTTACATGTGGTAGAAGATAAGGGTCTAATTTCATTCTTCTTTATGTTGATATTCATTTTCCCAGCATCATTTACTGAGGCGGTTATCTTTACATTACTGAATATTTATAGAGATCAACTTAATGTAATTACTAGATTGGAGATCAAATGATTGTAAATGGGTTTATTTCTGGGCTTTATACTCCATTGTGTTGATCTACATGTCTGTCTTATGTTTCTATACAGTTTTGATTGCCATAGCTTTGTAATATAATTCAAATTCAGGAAATATGATATTTCTGCCTTTGTTATTTTTTCTCAATATTGCTTTGGTTATTTGGGCTCTTTAGTGATTCCATATGAATTTTTGAATAGTTTTATTCTATTTTTATGAAAAATGCTGTTGGAATTTTGATAGAAATTGCATTAAATCTGTACACCAGTTTGGATAATATGCACATTTTAATAGTATTAATTCTTCCTATCAATTAATACAAGAATAACTATTTATTTATTTGTCTACTTCATTTTTTCATCCAATTTTGTACATTTCAGTGGGCAAGTATTTAAACTCTACCTTAAATTTATTCTTAAGTATTATATTCTTTTGGATGCTATTAGGAGTAGTTTAGTTTTCTTCATTTCTTTTTCAGATAGATATTAGTGTTAATATTTATTGTTGGGTAACAGATATTGTGAAGGTGGATAAATGAATCCCAAACCTTCTAAATATACAAATATCCTTCTATTATTTTTCCTTCATTTCTCTTGTAGTTATTATTGCTGTGAAATTTAAAAATGAGCATCTAAAACCAAGCGGGGCAAACAGTAAGTCCTGTATCTCGAGGTACAGCACTGAGGGCACTGGATGATCAGATGTTTGTTCCAGAGGTCTTGGTCAGCCCCATCTTAAAGGCTTTGCAGGCTGTAGCCCACAAAGCCTTTCTCTATCAAGCTCTTCTAACAGTTTGTGGCTTTCTTCTGTTCGTTTCATGTTACTTGTATTCCTAACTTCCTAAAGCCTCCAATGATGCTTTGGCCTTATTCTCCCAGGTACATGCAGTGCTCTGTCAGGAGATTCTGCCCTGTCAAACATATATACTGGCCTCTGGGACCTTCCTTTAAAATCTGGGTGGAAGCTTCATGACCTTAAGTCTTCCACTCTGCATGCCTGAAAAACCACCACAATGTGGAAGACACTAAGGATTATAGTCAGCTTGAGTAGTAGCCAAGCCTCCTTGGACAATTGATTCAGTGGCCTCTGAGTGCCTGGATGGCTGAACATCATGAAATAAATTTCAGGGGACAAATTCCCTACACAGCCGTTATCTCCCAGGGCTCCCTTCTCAAATAAAAGGTTTGTCCCACCCTTCAGGCTGCAATAGATGGCACCTTGCAGATTCCTAAGATGCCCTCAAGGCATGTTTCTTCTTGTCCTATTGCAAAGTACTTGATTTCTTTTTAATGGTATTAATATTTTTTTCTGGTCAAACTGAAAGTTTGTCCAATGTTTCTGCTCTGCTTTAAACCTGTAAACCTGGTTTAAAAAGCAGCCAGCAATACACTTGCCACAATTTTAATGTTCAGCTGCCATGAAATCTCCCCTGGCTCATCAATTAGTTCACTGACTTTATAAATTCAGCTTTATGCAAAGTCATACAAAATAGACAAAATATATAGAAATATTTTGAGACAGTGTAACACACATGGTTTCTCCTACAGTTTTTGGTAGAATCCTTATTCTGATCTGAAACCTCATTAAGTCTGGGTTTTACTATCTACATTCTTACCAACATTCTGATTTTTTGAACTCTGACCAGAATCATCCATTGGGCTCTGCCTACACCATTTTAAGCTTTCTTTGGCCCACTTTTCCAAACATTTTCAAATTTGGCCCTCAAGTAAAGTGCTTAAAGGTATTTGAACCACATGGTAAGGTAATAATAGTCACAGAAATGACCCCAGTTCTGGGTTACAATTTTCTATACTAGTCAGCTTTCTCATTGCTGGGACAAAATGCTTGACAACATAATTTAAAATAAAATAGGTTTAAATTTATCCATGATTTTAGAAGTTTTAGTCATAGTCAGCAAGATCCAAAGAAAAACATCATGGTGGGAGGAAATAATGGAACAAAACTGCTCCCTTCCTGGCATCTGAGAAGCAGAGCACAGGAGAAAGCATCGGTGAGGAAGTGGCCAGATACCACATGTGCCTATAAACTCATGCCTCCACGACCCACCCAGACACATCCAGAAGGTGCTTTACTAATCTCTCAGGCTTACTCAAGTTGACCATCAAGATTAAGCATCATAACTGACACATTCTTGTTTATTAAATTAAATTACCATGTACTGAAGTCACATTAACCTTTGAGTACTGATTTTCAGGTTGATTGCAGGGCTTAGGTATTTCTGTAAGTGAAAATTTTTTCCATACCTTCATTTTAGCTAAATTTAGTATACTTAAACCAGAAAAATTTCACTTTTAATGTGTTTGTATTTTTAGTAAGAAGTCTGAGATTGTTTGGGTTTTTATTCCTTGGAGATTGAATTATTTTTTTTTACCATATTTTGGGTTTAAAACTTTTAGAACATCCTCTTTATTATTTAAATCGAGAAATGCTGTCAATGATATTTAATCTTATATGTTCCAATTAATTTACCATTGAATTCACTTTCATTTCATAAAAGTTCCGATTCAAAGGTTATAATTAGAAAAGGAAATGTCTTCTCTAATCTTTTTGACTGTTGCTCTATCTTTTTCTGTTCCAGGATCCCATCCAGGTTTCCATGGTACTTTTAGTTGTTGTGTGTCCTTAGACCTTTTATTCTTGTTTTTAAATTAGTACATGGTTGCAGTACAAACAATTAACAATCCTTGTGGAGGGTGGGTACATGTACATAATACATTTTTGTTTCTTTTTTTAAACCCCCTTTAACCGCCTACTCTCCCTCCTCCTCCAATTCCCCTATCCATCTTTTCATTCTTGTTGATATTATTAATCTTATTTCATGTTTATGGCATATAATATTCACATTCATTGAGGTTACCAGGATCCTGTACATGGCATATCTTCACTGTACCTATTTTCCTGTCCCCTCCTTCTCCCACCTTGCGTTTGGTCACCTGAATCCCTTTGGAAAATACAATTTTGACTGAAATAAAGATGATACACAAGTTTGAATACTATATGTATCTCTCATTTGAGTAAAGCAAAGTACAAACTAAGAGAAAAGTAAAAGAAGGATAGGAGAGAAAGGGATGCTTCTTGGAGATGCTAAGGGGTCCAGGGAACCCTTTTTTTATTATGAAGGCTTCTCAGGTTTTCCTTGTTTTTAATGTCCTAGGCATTTTTGAGGAATACTTGTTAGTATAGCAGTGTCTCCAAAATAAATTAAAACTTTTTTTCACATGACCAGATGGGATTATGGTTTTGTGGACGAAGACCATGTCACTAAAATGTCAATTTTACCCCATTGTGTCCTGAGTGCATACTGTCAATATGATTCATCATTGTTGACATTACTTTTGATCACTTAGTTGAGATAGCATTTGTCAGACTTCTAGAGTGTAAAATGTCCCCTTTTTGTTGAATTTTATGTGTCTCTATGCTCTGAAGATGGAATATCTAGATAAATTATTTTAAATTCTTGAACAAGGGAGATTTATCTCTTCTCCCACATGTATTAATTTTTCTAATCATTTATTTATATCAATATAGGATCAGAAATATCACTTTTATACTTTGAGTAGAGAAACCAATACTCCATTGCTTATCTTGTTGCTCAAATTGTTCTGGTTTTGTGAGGTGATTTTTTCTGTTCATTGTGCTTCCTAAAGCACTACAAGATGTTTCAGCCTCATCTTTTCTATTTCTTGTCACTACGTGCAGACATTTCTCTCATGAGCTCTGGGAGTTTTCAAAACATGTTGAAAACTAAGATATAGACATGAGGCATAGTTGTTGCTACTAACAACTGATTGCTCTTGGTTGAAAAAAATAAGAAAAAAATGTGACTATAGTAACCCAAGTGTACACACGTATTTATAAGCATATGTAATCATCCCATCTATATTAAGAGAATCATGGGTCCACAGTGTTGTTTCTAACCATTGATTGATAGTATTGTTCAGGTATTTACTGGATTTCTGCCTGATTGATCTATCACTTTCTGAAAGAGAGGTGTTCAAGTTTCCAACTGTAATAATAGATATTTATACTTATCCTTTCATTTCCTGAAAGTTGTCCACCTTTGTTTATTCAGTCATTGCAGTTTTGGCAAGTTTGAAGTAGTGTTGATACATAAATGGTTTACTTAAAGGTATTGGCTTCAGCAAAATTTGCCCCTGGATGTGGGTCACTGGAAAATTTGAAAAACAGGGTTAGACAGGGAGAAAGGACATGAGACTAATTGATAATGAGCAAATATTAGCATTCTTAAATGCATCACCACATAGAAGTGCTATAAATTTGTTTGAGAACTTACACTCTAGCATGTAGTTATTTGAGGCTTTATTAAAAACTATAATAGTGTAAGTAACATTAGTTAAGAAGGAACTTCTGAATTGAAGAAAAGACAGAGAGACAAAGAGAAAAACACATTTTCAAGACTACATTATTGAAACAAAATGAGGGGGTGGGGATTTAGCTCAGTGGCACTGTGCCTGCCTCACAACCGCAAGGTCATGAGTTCTGTCTTGGTACGAAAAAAAAACAAACTGAAATATTGTTTGAATTGTCATGATTAAATCACCAGCTACTCTACAAGATGTAGTTGTTAGGCAAAGGGAGGAAAAAAGAAAGGGTACAAGCTCAACAGGACAGGTTTATTTCAGAACAAACCTGAGAGAAACCGCCCTGGCACCTAGACCGGAGCAGTTAAACTTGTACATGCTATGAGATCTTTTATAGGGTCATGAACAGGAGAGTTCAGTGAAGGGGAGTTGTGGCTACTTCCCGAGGACAAGTAGTGGTTGCTATCAACTGTGGGGCTGGATAATGGTGGGAGTTACAGGATGCAGTTGTGCTCACTGGGCCTTGTTAACCCATGCTCATACATCCGTAGTATGTGCAAAAGCATAGAAAGGAGGTAAGGGGAAGAGTTGTCTCTGGTCAGTTTAGGATGGCAGTGGTTGGATTCTTTTAGTGGTAGAAATATAAGAGGAATGCTTAAATTTAAACAATAATTACCATAAAAGACACATTGTAATTAATCCCCTTCAATGTACTCCTCTTGTATTCCGATACACATATATTTTTCTTGCCACTTTATCAAACTGTTTTGGAAGTCTTCTTTCATGAATGTCTTTATAAGGTGTGATAAAAAATACAGTGAACGCTGCTGCAGAGTGCTATCCAATGGAAAGGCAGGCTCATAAAATTATTATGGTGTGTCATCATCCACCTTCTTCATTATATTTAGTTTTGTGAAACTTCTGGATCTTCCAAAAAGTCAAAAAGTCCATGAAAGGTAATATTTTGTATTTTCTCAGGACATTCAGGAGCATGGCAGAACAACTAAAGACATTCAGGAAAAGAAAACTTCCAGAACTGCTTCAGAAAGTGGCAACAATGATGGAATAAGTATATTTGAAGTGAAGGAGAATATTTTGAAGGGGAATAATGGCAATGTCCCTTCCTGTAATAATTTATCTTAAATTTTAAACATTCAGTGTATATTTTGATCATGCCTTTTTTGTTTTGTAATAAATGTAATTTACTGATTGTTTACTCATTTTGCATTTTAATCATAATCCATAGCATGTTAAAAATTATGATAATATATAAATAAGGTACAATAAAACACTTGATTGGAGAATATTGCAAATTATTTTTTGAAGTAGACATAGTAATATTTCCTGCACTGTGGACCTCAGCCCAATACATTTTGGTGCTTTTCAAATTTCTCTAAGGAATGGATCAAAGCAAACTAAGTCAATTAGGAAAGCTGAAGCAATGAGATCAATTGGTCACAAAGAAATTGATGGTTAGAAATAAGCCACTACCAAAAAACTTCTCATATGGGCCAGATTGATGATAAATTGTCATCAGATACGTTTAAACATTCCACATGGAGTAATAACTGCTTTATCATACTGTTGTAATGGATATTGGTTTGGCTGCTACAGCACAGTCACAATACCGATTTTAATTAAACTTGATTACTTACAAATTATTTTATTTAAACAGCTTTATAAACTGCCTCTGCCAACTAAATAAAATTAAATTAAAATCTGGAATTAAGAAAAGATTCAATATTGTGGCATCTCTTTATTTTCAGTTAATATTGAGAAAATAAAACATTTGAGAAAATGATTTAAAGTAATAACGAAAACAGTTGTGCTTTCCTATCATACAGTTTCTTTTTTTTCCTCATAGGTGACAAATATAGTCCAGTAAGCAGATATGTAATCCAGGAATGATAATTGAGATTTCAAAGAGAACATAGTACTAAAGATAGTAAAGTAGCAATAAAACTATTTTAACATGTCATTGTTTATTTGAGAGAAGCAATTTCTTTAAATTGGTAAACTACATTCTTGGCATTCTTAAAGTAAAAAACAATATTCTTCTGATTGTATTTGTGACTGACAATGCTGAATCCTTTCAACTTTATTGACTTATAAGTGAGGAAATGATTTTTGTGGCACATAGTTCAAAACCTAATATATTCTAGTGCCAATTAGCTGCAGGTCCTATTTTTATAACAAATTGAGTTAGAATCCATTGTAATATATTCTTTTTTGCACTCTAAGATATATAGAATAAAAATGAATTTAGAATTACAATTAAATTACTTTTCAGAATGTATGTGTGGCTGTGAATGCAATCATATTTGCTGCCAAGATTTTAAGTGAGATTTTAAAATTTCAGGTCTCAAACATTTTAAAAATTTTCCATCCCAAATATACACAGATCATATCAGTTCTTCTTCATATATCAAAGGTTTATTAATTGCTTTGACCACCTGCTTACAAAGTGCCAACATTATGAATGAATCATAAAAGCCAATTATTTTTTATATCTTTTTATTGGTATATTTTAGGAGTACAATATAATGACATTCATTACTGGAGATATGCACCTTTACATACTCTCTTGGTTCTTATTTTTTCCCCCTTTCCCTGCCCTCCCTTCAACCACTCCATCCCTCACTATTTACAAAGACTTTACTTCCTTTTGTTCATTTTCTCATATTAATCCCATTCCCTTCTTTACTTTCACCTACTACTCCCAATTCCCCTTCCAATTTGCCCCTTTTCTTCCTATTTCACATTATCTATTATACATTTAGCCCTTATTTACACTTTCAGTTTCTCACACTAGAGAAACTATTCAGTATTTACACATGTGTGTCCTATTTATTTCACTGAAGTGTATCCATTTAGCAATAAATGTCTCTAACTTCTCATTTTAGATGGCTGAGTAGTACTCCATTTTATTTTAAAAAACCCACATTTTCTTGATCCAGTCAACAGTTGATGGGCATTTGGGCTGTTTCCAAGTTTTAGCTATTACAAACTGTGTTGCTATGAACAGGGGTACACGTATATCACTGTGGTATGAGTCTTTTAATTCTTTGGTGAAGATACCCAGCAGCAGAATAGCTGGTCAAATGGGACTTTCAGTCCTAGTTCTTTGAGGTATCTCCATACTGATTTCCACAGTGGTTGCACCAGTCTACACTCCCACCAGCAGTGGAGCAGGGTTCCTCTTTCCCCACAACCCTGACAGCATCTGTTATTGGTTGATTTCATGGTAGCAGCCATTCTTTCTGGGGTGAGGTGGAATCTCAGTGTTGTTTTCATTTGCATCTCTCAGATGACCAGTGATGTTGAACATTTTGTCATATGTTTATTTTCCATTTCTACTTCTTTGTGTGAGAAATGACTGTTCATTTCAGATGCTCATTTTTAGACTGGGTCTAAATTTGGGAGGTCTGATTTTTAAGTACTTTATAGATTCTAGATAGTAGACCTTTGTCTGAGGGACAGTAGGTGAAAATTTTTTCCCACATTGTGGGTTGTCTCTTCACACTGCTGGTGGTTTCTCTTGCTGTACAGAAGCTTTTTAGTAAGAAGAGATCCCACTTTTTGATTGTTTGTGGTAGTTCACAGGCAACTGAGGTTTTGCGCATAAAGTCTTTTCCAACCCCAATGTCTTCAAGAGTTCTACCTAACCACTTTTCCAGCCGGTTCAGCATTTCTGTTTTAATATTTAGATCTTTAATCCATTTAGATTTTAGTTTAGTGCATGGTGAGAGATACAGGTCTAGTTTTAGTCTTTGGGAAGTTGAAACCCAGTTTCTCTGGCACCATTTAATAAAGAGGCTATCTTTCCTCCACTGAGGGTGTTTGGCTCCTTTGTCAAAGATGAGGTGGCTGAGAGTGTCTAGAGTTGTTTGTGCATCTTCTAATCTATTCCACTGGTCCTCAGGTCTGTTTCTTTACCAGGACCATGCTGTTTTTATCACAGCAGCTTTGTAGTAAAGTTTCAAATTGGGGGTTGTCATACCCCCTGCCATATCTCTGTTACCTAGAATTGCTTTTGCTATTCTGCATCTCTTCTTATTCCAAATGAAGTTTTGGATTGCTTTCTCAACGTCTGTGAAGTGTGCTGCTGGGATTTCAATTGGGATTGCAGCAAATCTATATAGCAATTTTGGAAGTATGGCCATTTCACTATGTTGATCTGTCCTACCCAGGAGGAAGGGATGTCTTCCCATTGTCTGATATCCTCTTCAATCTCTTTTTTCAAAGTGCTACAGTTTTCAGAGAAGAGGTCTTTGATTTCTTTCTTTAGGTTGATTCCTAGGTATTTCAGGTTTTTGGGTGCTATTGTGAAAGGAATTGTTTGCCCTATTTCTCTCTCAGTGAGTCTGTTTTTTATATACAGAAACGCTATTGATTTTTGTGTGTTGACCTTGTATCCAGCTACTTTACTGAATTTGGCTGTTAAGTCTAGAAGCCTTTTTGTGGAGTTCTTGGGGTCTTTGATATACAGTGTCATGTCATCTCCAAATAATGACAATTTGACTTCTTCATTTCCTATCTTTATTCCTTTTATTTCTTTCTCTTGTCTAATTGCCATGGCTAATACTTCCAAAACTATATTGAACAACAGTGGTGATAGTCAATATCTTTGTCTTGTTCCTGATTATAGTGTGAAGGATTTCAGTTTTTGACTATTTAGTATGATATTGGCTGTTGGTTTTTCATAGATGGCTTTTATCAGATTGAGGTAGAGACCATCTATTCCAATTTTTTGTAGGGTTTTATCATAAATGTGTGTCAGATTTTTTGGAATGCTTTTTCTCCTTCTATTGAGATGATCATATGGTTTTTGTCCTTGGGTCTATTGATATAGTGTATGACATTGATTGATTTGCATATGTTGAACCATCCCTGCATCCCTGGGATGAATCCCAATTGATCAGGGTGTATGATCTTCTTGACGATCTTCTGCATTCTATTTGCCAGTATCTTAGTAAGGATTTTTGCATCTATGTCCATTAGCTAGATTGGCCTATAGGTCTCTTTTTCAGTTGAGTCTTTCTCTGCTTTGGGGATCAAGGTGATGCTTGCTTCCAGGAATGAATTGGAAGTATTGCTTCCCTTTCAATTTCACTGAAGATTTTAAACAGTAGTGGTAGTAGTTCCTCTCTAAATGTCTTGTAGAATTCATTGGTGAAACCATCAGGACCCGGGCTTTTCTTGGTTGGTAAGTTTTTAGTTATGTTTGCAATTTCTTTAATTGATATTGGGTTATTTAGAATTTTTAGGTCTTCTTCATTCAACTTTGGTATTTCATACATGTCTAGGAATCTGTCCAATTCTTCTGTGTTTTCCATCTTATTGAAAAGCCAATATGTTTTTAATGGAATTTTTTTTTTTTTTTTTTTACCAGGGATCGAGCTCAGGACCTTGTGCTTGCAAGGCAGGTGAAGGGACCACTGAGCTAAATCCCCAGCCATTTAATGTACATTTTAAGTAAACTGTACTTTTTCATTTCTCAATGTGGAATTCTTTCTCAGAACTTGCAGGATTATTTCTAAAACTTTGCACATCTCTTTCTCAAAGACAAATTATCCACTTTTTAATAGTATTTGCATATTATCCATTTGATTTTGACAACTGTACTTATTCTTTTAATTACATATAGTGATAAAATGAGTATAAAAGTGGTTCTATAAAAGTTAAATTTACCTAGAAAAAATTCTTATAGTAAATTAGCAACATTGTCATTAAATTAAATGTAAAGAAATAAAAATATCCATATTGTCTCACAACACTTTAACCATACTTCTAAACTGAAATTAGAAAATTTTTATATACTTCACACAAAAATAAAGGCAACCTAGAAATTATCTTTATGAATAACTGAAGAACCTCCAAAATCTCAATTTGATATTTTATCTTTTGGGAAACAATCTTACTTGCTTTGCAATATCATTTTCTATGTCCTTTTCTTTCAACAATATTATTGATTATCTACTATGTTGTAGGATTTCTTGCAAGCATTAGAAAAATCAAAATAAATTATCCAGTGTAGTTGATAATATAAACAGTTCCATATGCTGTTGTTTATACAATAAAAGTGAGTAAATATTTTGGGGAAAACAATAAGAAGTTGTTAATTCTCTTTGTTGTTTTTCTTGGTAAAAATCACAGTGAGTTAAGTCATCAATATGTTTTGAATAATTAGTAAAATATTCTGATAGCAATAAAAATGTGAAGATATTCCATGATTTAGTTAAAATTTAGGAAAACCCTCATGTTTGGAGAAGTGTAAAGATATTTATGCCTTGTAATTGTTACTAAAAACATTTGTATATAATCTAAGTAAACACAACCTTGCAATTTGTTTCTCAGGATGACTACTGATGAGATAAACATTTTAATTTCTAAAAATCGAATCATAACAGAAAATGTTCAGACAAAGTGTGGAGATGTTTTTAGGATAATGAAATATATTTTAAGAAAAAGTTCATGAAAAAACAATGAGAAAACTCCATAGACAAAGTTGTCACCATCAATCTATACCAAGATATTTGTTACAATCTGGAAAGGTTTAATTGTGTAGTTTGACTTTTACTGAGACATGGAAGAACTTCATTACTCAGCAGATCATCAAAAGGACAAGATTGACTTTTAAGTGATTTCCTCAAGGGCTTGACAAGGATTGGAAAATACAGAGCCCTAAATCCAAAGCAGAAAGAAGAGCAGCAAGAGGAAAAGAATGTGCTTGTGAAAATAGTGTCCCTGGGAGCCCTTGTTAGATTATCTCATGGGCTTTCCCCCTTGTCACATTATCCCATGGGATTTCCTCCTTGGGTCATATCTACAGATCTTACCCTTACCCCCCCACCCCACCCCACGTCTGCAACATGCACTGGGGACTCAGCAAAGGTCACCTCTACAGTACAGAAGAGAAAAGGCTGCACATTCTTGCATTTTTTTTATTTCCAAAAGGGAAAATTTAGCTACATGTACATAGATTTGAAGAATACAACAAGACCTGCTTTCTTTCATACAGGGACAATGTCAAAGAAAGCTAGAGTTCAAACTAGCAAACTTCAGCCCAAGGGCTAAAGTCAGCTTGCAGACTGTTTTATTTGAAAACTTATTTCTTTGTATATTGTCATGATTCCACAGGACAATGGCACTTGAGTAATCAAGACAGAGATTGCGTGGTCTGCAATGCTGAGTGTTCACAAGCTAGTGTTTTACAGAAAATTTTGCCACCCACTGACCTAGACTATTGTAGATCTCTGAGAAATACCCTGTGCCCTTCTCTACTCTAGCTGCAAGATGCCAAATCCCAAAGGGAAGGCTGGACATAGAAACAGTTTGGAGACTAAGACATAAGGAGCAGAAATAGTGACAAGACTAGAAGAGAAATATATATCACATTCCTGAGTTGGTAGGATGTAGGGTACAGCAATAAATGTACATATTCTACACTAGCACAGGGGGGAAGAAAAACCTTAAAGGATCTGAATACATTTCCCGTGGTTTTGAAATGGGACAGGAAAACAAGTGTCCTGGAAATCTCAGTGCCCAAAGGTAGTTCAAGAAAAGTCCTATTGAGAGAAATGGAGAAGAAAACCAAGCAAGTTAAATGCACTGAAGACCAATGTCCATAGGACACAGGGGTACTTACAGCCAGAGATTAGTTCAAGCTTCTGACACCCAATGACAGTTTGTCCCCAGGTGATAGTAACCCAGTTGCCCTTTAATGTTTTCATCCCCATTTTAGGGAGCTCATATATCCTCAGAGGACTGTAGAACCTGAATCCCTGAGAGAATCCTGAATTGGCTGAGACAAGGAATAAACTTTCCTATCATTTAGGAGCTATTTTGGCATTAAAAAGTCTCAAAGGTACTTTTAGGGATTGGTGTGCCTCAAGTCCATCTTTAAATTCTCATGTTTCCATTCCCTTTCTTAAGTCCAAACCTGTGCCTCTTACTCCCATGAGGCCAAAGTTGTGCATTGGATTTACATAGTGATACAAAAACCCTTGGGATCAACCTTTGAATTTGACTCTCTGTTATCTGTTTGAGAATCAGTAAAGTTTGTTTATCACAAACACCAAAACACTATTGTTTTTGCTTTCTCTCTCTGTGCTTGAGCAAAGACGTTAGCAATTTGGGATTGCTCTTTTCTGTAACTTGTCATTCACAGTTGGAATCAACAGTTAAAGGACTTTCAGTTATCCAGTTAGGAGTATCTGGACTGCAACAGTGTCACAAAGAATGAGAAGAGAGGACAGATGACACAATAACTTAAGGATAGAACCTATTTAGCATAAGGAGTAACTGCAAGTGTGGTTGTGTCCAGGATAATTTTAAGTTTTCTGGTTTGAATCACAAGTGACATAGTTGGACATCCATTTATACTTTACAAGACTAACTCAGGCTGTGAATGAGAGGACATAACAATGATTTCAGTTTTGGAAATGTTGAGACACAATGCTTGTGGATACATATATAGAAATTTGATTCATACTTGTATCAGTAGATGTCAATTTAAGAGGAACTATCAGGGTAGATATATAGATTTGGTAATTAACATAAAGTTAGAAATTAAGCCATTAAAATGAAAGCATGTGTAAATGTATAAAGTCTCAATGTCAATGGAGTAATTATTGTTAATTTCACTCTTAGTAGGTAAATTTATCATAGATTTTCTTTTTAGTCTTATTGTTTTTCCAATGTTTTAATCACAATGGTACACATATTCTAAAAATAAGTTAATAGTGTTGTTATGCCTTACAATGATGGTTAAATATTTTATATGTATTTCTATAAAAATATGTTTTTCAACAGTGATATTTAATTTTAAATTCTTTTTAATCAGAGAGGCAATGTGATACAATAGAACTAATTCAGCAGGTGTTTTCTGGTCACATCTTTGCATCAGGTTATCTTTGTGATCTATATTAGTTCAGAACCTTGTTCATTCCCTACAAAGAGTGATAGAATGAATATTTCTGCAAACCTAAAAGAATTTCTATAAAGATTAAATAAGGGAATTGATAAACCTTTTCTGAGATATAAAACATAATAGATGAAAAGCAGTATGATTATTCATAAGATGTCGAATCTCTCGCAATGAATAAGTAAAGTTTATTTCTATATTTTATTACACAGCACTTCAGCAAACTGCATCTTCCTGCAGACATCTAGGGGAGAAATAGAGCCATAAGGCTTCTCCCATTTGCCAGTATGCTCACAGGTTTTTTACTCTCTCAAATATAAAGAGCTATAATACATAGCCTTAACTACTTCTAGTATTACTAACATTTGCTTTGTAATATTGCAATAGCCATGAAGTATTTTTACTTATCACCTAAATTCTGACACATTGCAGCTGTGTCTTCTTGCAAACCAGCTATGCATAATAATGTAAAAATTTTGTTTTGTTTTATTATCAGAGAAATATGGAATCAAAATCATTAGTTTTGGTAATACAAGTCAGATATTTGCATGTGTAATCCTGAGAACACAGCTTAATATGGTCATTCATTTAAACACAATAAGGATGAGAGAAATAATATACCAGATGGATAAATAGGCAATAACAAATTAAATTTGCAATAATTTCACAATGGTGTAAAGTAAGAGGCAAGAAAAATTTGCTTTTAACAAATCGCACCTCACAAAGGTATTCAGCATTATGGTATGTCAGACCACCATTCACAGGCAATGAATTTTGAATTTATCTTCTGTGACAAGATACATTTGTCATTATGACAAAATTTCAGCAGAGTAAAGTTATGAAAGGAAGAAGAAAAATAATGCTAAAGTTTATATCTCAACTGGAATAAATATTTAATTTGTGCCAGCCACAATGCTAAGTGATTTACCTGCATTATCTCATTTAATTCTAGTGACAACTCTGGCTATTAATGCTATTCTCAGTTCAAAGATAAGGACCCCAAGGCTTTATGAAGTTGATTAAGTTGCCCAAAGAGAAACAGTTGTTATGGGATATAATTAGGATTCAGTCTCATCTGCATGACTCCAGAAGTCTCTGATCAGATTACCTAAAATCTATACAAAATTTTTTATTTCTTTCTTTTTACAGCTAATTATGTAAATGTAAAGCAGCAGAGAAGCTTTACATTTTAGAAGAACATTGTGGTTTATAAAAACTGAGACATGATTATAAAAACACTGAAGACCACAAATATTTTGTTGACAGAACATTAAATTTATGGGTTGGGTACAGTGATAACATAACCTCAAGAAATATTTCTATTTATTGATCTGCTTAATTTTCTATAAAGTATTTGTCCATTAACCTACCATTCACCATATATATTATATTACATACGCATATTCAATGTTTGCTACAAAACAAACATTTGTCCTTAAAACTGCCTTTGAATAACAATAGAAAAGTCAAGAGAATCTCTTGGTAGTTCTAAGTGCTAATAATTTGGTTTGATTATTGGAGGCAAAATATGGCCTTCACAGACAATTAGGCTTGGTATTTAATTATTGTCTCAAAAATGGCTTTATATGAATCATTCTAAAACTAAAATTATTACAGAAAACTTTGGCAGAAAATTTACAAAATGCAATTGGTTTCTATCAAATAATTCTGTACAGCATGTTCATTTGATTAGATATCTGTAGGGTACACTTTGTTCCTAATGCATTCTGGCAGGTTCATCAGAAAACCATGTTGATCTCTATTAGCTGTTTCTGGGGAAATTACTGAGGATCTTTACATCTGTTGTAATAATGTTTCAGACTTAAGGCTACTCTGACTGGCTGGTGGGGTGGGGCTTGAGGAATTCCAGTGAACAGCTGTATTCACATTGGAACACACTCACATTTACCTCAAAATGAAATCCCAATTTTCCCCTCAACACAAATTCATGCTATTTGTTACAAGTTTTTCAACCTTGTATCATCAAAGAGGGGAGAACATTAAGAAAAATAAATTGATGAACAAATATCTTTTAGTTTTAGTGTTCAATTTTCTTTTTGACTTTCTTTAACACAACAAAATCAAGTTAGTTGAAAGGAATATACCTTCTACCTATGGTGATGTAGAAGAGAAAGGAATGTGATATGACTATATCATGAATTTTCTCAGAGATATTTAATATTTATGCCTCTATATTGATGTGTAGAACTTTTGGTCATTACAGCGCACAAAATATTTCATACATTTTCAAGGCACTTGCTGTAGTTATAGATTTGAAAATAATATCAAAATTTTGGGTATACAAAGTATAGAAATTGGACACTGTTATCTGTAGCTTTCATACCTTACTGGAAATAGATGATCAAATATTATTTTGGTGCTAAGCATGATGGCACACCCCTGTAATCTGGGCACTCTGGGAGACTAAGGCAGGAGGATAGCAAATCACAGCCTGGACAACTTAGAGACTTAGTGGGTCCTTGTCTCAAGATTGAAAAAAAAAAAAGGAGAAGGAGTTTTGCTGGGGATATAGTTCATTACAAGAGTCCTGGGTGAAAATGACAGTACTACCACAGAGGAGACATGGGTTCCTTTCTGAGAAAATCATATGCACTCACTAAATTAATGAAATCATAAACATTTTGATTATGAGATTGGGAAAGCTGTGAAGTTAATATTGGTGTCACTGAAGGTGGTTTGGCCTGACCAGTATTTTCTCCAGGACTGTTTGTTATGTTTCGAAAACTGATTCTGAGCTATCTCTGGAGGTGACGTGTGGTTGATATGAGAAAGAGGATTTCTTTTCCTTTGCCTCAGTGAAAGTGCTTGATGGCACTTGGGCAGTGGCTATATCTGTGGCATGAGTTAGGGGTTACTTTTTGTTATAAGAGACACCAGAGACTACAAAACATGATGTTCATGGAGGAAAGATACTAATATTTATCATATTGATCTACATATTCAAAAATACTTGCAAAATTCCAACAGCAGGCATAAAAAAATCTCATATTTAAAGTTAAGAGAACTACAAGAATGAAAACAATCTTACAAAAAAATAACAAACTTGAAAAATGTATACTACCATATTTCAAACCTTGAAAAGCTACAGGAAGAAATACTATACTACCACAAGGAGAAATATAGTAACCAATGGAGGAGAAGCAAGATTCTAGTGACTTTGAAAATAGAAAACATTTGGTCTGAGAATAAAAAGAGCCAGGTAGAAGAGCCCCTGTTAATTTGAGGATCCAAGAAAACAATAAAAAAAAAAATTTCTAATCCATTCTGTTTCTATGTCCTATGTCTGAATGTACGTTGAGCTTCAGTTTCACCAGCCCAAGAGAAACTCTTACCTAGGATGGCAATTGATCTTATATGTTGGAAACATGAAACTGAAATCACCCCGAGGACAGCAAAGCCCCAGGTTTACCTTTGAGGGCCTGTTCAAAAATAACTGTGAACACTTCTTAGATCCTAAGAGAAACTGAGAAGGAATATCCTTCAAATATTTTTCTTCAATAGTCTGATAGGCCAAGGTCTGCAATAATTTCTTTGTGCAATTTCTATGATAACTAACTTTTTGTGTAAGTTAACAATATAAAATTCACAAATTACAACTTGTATGTTCTTTATTATTGGACAAATACTAAATATAAAGAGGTTACAAATACATGACACCTTTATAATATACACAAAAAATAAAAAATGTTTGTAATCAAAATACAATCTAAATCTTCTCAATTTTCACCAGCCACATTGTCTTGCTGTCTCCATTTTCCCAAGATATACAACAATGTGGTCAGATGGTTATTGAATGAATGTTAAGCACATTTTGAACAAAAAGTTCAATTACCAGCCTTAGAGTATGGCCAACTATTATTTTTGCCAATTTGCTTTTCCAAATCATTCACTGTCATTTTCATGGTAAATCTTTGTCAATTTAAGTAACTAAATACAACCTATTATTTTATTCCCATTATTTAATCTCTTTTCGTGCACTTTCTAATAAAAAATAGATAATAAAATGACTCAGCAGAGCAACAGTTCCAAAGTTTGAATGTATGTTTTAGTGATTGATTCTCATTTTAAATAATGATGATCAAAAGGTGTTACTAAGTCAGTTAAACTTATAAGAAGACTTTCTTTTCCTTTTTTCCCTTAAATTCTTTTATCGGTACATTTTAGGTATACTATACGTTTACATTTATCATTGGGTGCTTGTACCTGTACATGATGTATCTCGGTTATTTTTTCCCCATTACTTGTGTGCCCTTCACCCCCTCCACCCTTCCCTATTTACATAGACTTCGTTTCCATTTTTTTCTTTTCTCATAATTTTTCCTTTCCCTTCTTTCCTTTCCCCTTCCCCTCCCACCACCCCTACCACTTTGGCCCTTTTGTTCCTATTTCAAATCATCAATTATTCATTTTAATCATTTTAATCCTTGTTTACACTTTCAGTTTCTCACACTAGAGAAACTATTTGGTATTTACACATATATGTCCTATTTATTTCACTTAGGAGTATGGCCTCAATATGCATTCATTTAGCTATAAATGTCTCTAGTTTCTCTTTCGTTATGGCTGAGTATACTCCATTTTATTAAAAAGAAAATGCAACTTGTTCATCCAGTTTCCAGTTGATGGGCACTTAGGCTGTTTCCAAGCTTTAGCTATTACAAACTGTGCCGCTATAAACATGGGTGCACATATATCGCTGTGGTAGGATTCTTTTAATTCTTTTGGGAATTAAGGGGAATAGCTGGGTCAAACAGGATCTCTAGCCCTAGTTCTTTGAGGTATCTCCACACTGATTTAGAATTTCTATATCTTCTTCATTTAACTTTGGCAATTCGTATGTATTTAGGAATCTGTACATCTCTTCTGTGTTTTCCAATTTATTAGAGTACAGGTTCTCAAAGTAGGTATTGATGATCCTCTGGATTTCTGCTGGGTCTGTTGTGACTTCACCTTTTCATTCTTAATTGCATGGATTTGAGCCATTTTTTTTTCTTTTTTTGATAACGTTGGCTAAAGGTTTGTCAATTTTATTTATTCTTTTGAAAAACCAACACTTAGGTTCATTGATTTTTTTGTATCATTCTCTTAGTCTCCATTTCACTGATTTCTGCCCTTATCTTTATAATTTCCTCTCCTGTATGAGCTTTGGGTTTGTTATGCTCTTCATTTTCTAGGAGCTTGAGGTTCTGCATGAGGTTATTTGAGTTCTCTCTATTTTCCTAATATGGTCATTCAGTGCTATGAATTTCCCTCATAGATCTGTTTTCATTGTTTCCCATAGATTTCTGTATGTTGTACTGGCATTATCATTTACTTGTAAAAACTGTCTAATTTCTTCTTTAATTTCCTCTGTGATCCATTGGTTGTTCAGGAGGGTGTTATTCCATTTCCATGCGTTTACGAGAATTTTATGGTTTCTTATGTTATTGACCTACAATTTTATTGCACTACGGTCTGATAATATACAGGGGGTAACTTCAATTCTTTTACATTTACTTAGACATGTCCTATGAGCTAGCATATGGTCTATTTTGGAGAATGACCCATGTGCAGCTGAAAAGAATGTGTATTCTGATTTTGTGGGGTGGAACACTCTATTAACATCTATTAAGTCCATTTGTTCAATAGTTTGCTTCAGTTCTAAAATTTTGTTGTTAATTTTTTGTCTAGATGATCTGTCTATTTGTGATAGTGGGGTATTGAGGTCCCCCACTACAATTGTTTTAGTGCTTATTTGGTTTTACATGTCCATTAATATTTGTTTTGTATAATTGGGGGCATTTGTATTTGGTGCATATATATTTAGGGTTGTCATCTCTTCCTCTTGGATTGTTCCCTTCACAAGGATGTAGTGACCATCTTTGTCTCTCTTAGTCAGTGTTGGTTTGAAATCTACTTTGTCTTCAAATAGGATTGCTACCCCTGCTTTTTTCTGAGTTCCTGTAGCGTGGAGACTGTTTTCCATCCTTTTACTTTCAATCTATGAATTTCCTTTCGAGTTAGGTGTATTTCTTGTATACAGCATATTGCTGGATTTTGTTTCATAATCCATTCTGTAAGTCTATTTCTTTTGATTGGTGAATTGAGGCCATTAATAGTAATAGTTATAATTGATAGATATTGACTCATTCTTGTCATGATATTTTACTCTTGTTGGCTCTTTTATTTTGTATCCACCCCCCTTTCCCTTTTGTGTCTTACCTTGCCTGGTGGCTTTCTTCTGTTGGGTCTCATGGAGTAATGACCTTCATTGTCTTTTTCTAGAATATTGCTTAGAACTGTTTGGAGTGCTGGTTTGGTGTTCATGAAATTTCTCAGGTGTTCTTTGTCATGAAAGCATCTAATTTCCCCATTGATTTTGAAAGATAATTTTGCCAGATACAACAGTCTAGGTTGGAAGTTATTTTCTCTTAGGGCTTGAAATACTTCACTCCAGGCGCTCTTTGATTTGAAGGTTTGTGTTGAGAAGTCTGCCATGATTCTGATGGGCTTTCCTTTGTAGGTGATTTGTTTTTCTCTGCCTGTAGGATTTTGTTCTTCTGTTGAGTTTCTGGGATCTTGACTATTATATGTCTAGGTGTAGACTTTTTTTGATCATGACTAGTTGGAGTTCTATATTCCTCACTTACCTGTATGTCCAATTGTCCATCTCTGTCTGAGAAGTTTTCTACTATTACTTTTGTGAACAGTTTTTTTATGTCAATTGTACTTTCTCCTGTTTTTTTGTGGACTCTTATCAATTTTATGTTATTCATCTTTGCATCATCTAGCAGCTGCTTGATCGATTTCTCATGGTCCCTTACTATTTTTAAGAAATCTCTGTTTTCATGATCCTTAAGTGCAATCCTGTCTTCTATGTCTGATATTTTATCTTCAGGTTCCCTTAATCTGTTGTGCATGTTTTCAATGGAGTTTTTAATCTCCTTAACATCTGTTTGAAACTGTTTCATGGATTCTATTTCTTTCTTACGTTGGCCGATAACGCTTTCCATTTCTTTCTTATGCTGGGCATTCATGGCTTCCAGCAGGTTTCTGAGCTCATCTATTTTTTTTATCTGTTTCTGTTCTAGAGCCTCTAATCATGTCTTTCACTCTGCTCACCATCTCTGTAGTTACCTGGGAGATTATTTCTGGTTTGAATTTTTCTAGAGCCTCATTCATCTGTTTTGTTACTTCCTGTGCTATCAGTTCAGGGTGTCCAAGTGGTTGATTATCAGATATTTCCACCTCGTTTTCCCCAGAATTTGCATTTTGTGGAGTTGAAGTCTGAGTTTGTGCCTTGCTTAAATGTCTTCACATTTTTGTTTTTGGTTCTGTCCTTGGTTTAGATCTTGGGTTGATATTTTGAAGTTGCTTATTGTAAGTATCTTCGTTGATGTATTTAGAACCCTTATGGAATGATTGCTTCTCAGAGGTGTCTTGCTGATATAGCTGGTCTTTAGGTTTTGAGTTTCTAATGACTCTGAGGCTATCTCATTTTCATTATACCACAAAGGATAACTGATTAAATCAATCACAACACCTTAGCCCAAGTGATACAATCAGCAAGACAATAGCATCAAATACATCTTAGAAAATGACAATTTGTGGTAGTTATTAATCTATCACCTTTAACTGTGTAAATTAAATCAAAATCAAGGACAAACTCAACATATGTGTATAGTAAATAAACTCTTCAATATAGCAACTTTACCCTTCAGGATGGGGAGTTAGAAGGAGTTAGGGAGGAAGGGAAAGTTTGGTAGAAGGATAGAGGAAGATTAGAAGTGAGGCTAGAGGGCACAGGCAGGAGAAGAAAAAAGAAGAAAAGTAAAGAAGAAATATGAATTAGGGCCAGAACAGGAACACAGAGGGAGATGAAGAACACTGTTGGACAGCAAGGGAGTGAGGGAGAGAGAGAGAGAGAAAGAAAAGAGAAAAGAAAAGAGAAAAAAATAAATTTTAAAAGTTAGAAAAAGAAGAAAAAAAATTAAAAGTAAGAGCAAAAAAATAGTGGTAATTTTGAAAATAAGAAATACAAGATGAAAATGAAGGGCCTCATTCAGGGTATGTCTCTGCTGTCACAATAGACAGTGTGGGCAGCAGTGTGCAGTTAATAGTCAATGAGTTTCATTAAGCCAGTCTCAGAGCCATGAGATTCAGGCAGACTTCTGGCTGCAAGTCCCAAGTTGAGCTCCCTGTTCTCCTGTAGGGTTGAACTCTGCAAGGTTCTGTTGAACACTCTAGCTGCCATCCCCCTGAATATAGTCCAGGTTCCAATGGGAGATGATGATCCCTACAACTTACCAAGTACAGTGGTCTGTTGTGCTTTCATTCCAGAGATTTCACTTTTCCAGTGGGCTTCATTTTTCATCAGGGAGCCTGAGAGAGGTCCTCTCTCTGTTGTTCACTTCTGCAGCTCAAGACAATAGCCATTATGTTCCCCTGTGCCTCTGTAGTGTGGAACCAGGTAGCTGCACAGCCAAGAGATCAGGGTGGGGGGCTGTTGCAGGCACCCATGGGGCTATGCTGGTGCCTGGTGAGCATGCCTGGGGGTGTCCTCACCATCTCCTTGCCACAAGTGAGCATGGTGAGCCAGACAGAGTGGGGCTCCAGTCAGCCCAGGACCACTCTGCCTGCGCAGCTACACTGGCAGCTGGTGAAGAAGACTTTATAATTAGAAATCACTTTTACAAGTATCACAGAAAGCTCCAAAGTATATTCATCATCACATATTAATATTAATCAGAAACATTCCTGAAATTTTAACTCAAGGTTTGATTGTTCTCCATTATCCATTATGTGTTTCTGTATTCTTTATTACAAGAGTTTAAATTAAATTCTCCTTGAAATTATTAGACAAAAAAGGAGAATATTCATTTATATTGATATAATAGAAACATTCATTAAAATGTTTAAAAGAAATACATTGAAGTAAAACTAAGGAAATTGGAGAGGAATATTGAGATATGCAGAATTTGTGAAAAAGTTGGATGTATGTAAAAAAAATACAAGGAAGGGGATAATTGATTTCTCCCTTTTCTGAAAACAACTGAATGTTAGATTAGGTAGTAATACTACTCTGCCTCTTAGCCTTAGACTTGACTGAGTGCTGTTACAGAAATAACACCAGAACCAAACCAAAAATATTTATTAGGCAGTATCACAATCAGCATCATCAACATTCTAGCCCTGTTCCTCTATGTAGTTTAAAGCCATACATGGTTACCCTACTAAAATTGGTCACAGCATTGCCATCTAGTTTTTATATACTAACCATACTCATGGTGGCATCTCTAAGTTGAAAATCAAAGATTCCTTACCTATACCATGATATCCTCACGTTAGCTTCCTAGAGTAGATATGCTAGTTAACAAGAGTCTGCTTGCATCAATTTTATAAGGAATTCCAGAAAAGAGTTAATCTGAGTGGGATGGCATGCTGGATTAGAAAGCCAAAGTTTTAAAATGTGTTTCCCATCTCGTGTTTACCTTAAACAGAAATCATTCATTTTTATAATGCATGATCCCCCGTGGGGCCAGAAGTATCAAGTAACTGATGCAAAGATAAAGGGATATTTAATCTGTTACCTGAGTTATTGTTCTAGAGCTGGTATTACATGTTCTGAGGTTCAGAGTAATTTGAAAAGACAGTGGTAATGGTGTTATGAGCAATGACACCCTGTTTTGTAAAGATCTCCTATCTGTAAGCATCTGGGTCCTTCACTGCATATCAGCAATGGATCTTGGTTCCTACAGACTATGTGACCTTCTCAGCATTCTTCCAATTTAAAAATGTGTTTCTGTTGCTTAAAACTAAAATTACTGTCTAAAATAAGCATAATTATCGAATTGTTCTAAAGGCTTTACTGAATGGAAAATAAAGAGAATATAATTAATGTGAGAGCTAAAATAGTATTTCTAGATACATTTTTAAACTTAAATATTCATGTTTCTAAAATATGCACCAAGTTATTTCGACAATGATATATATAGTATGCAAATTCTTTCTTCCCCTCATAATAAGAAAAAAATAACTATCACTTATTACCAGTGACTTCTCTTAAATACATCAGAGAATTGAGGTGACAGAACAAACCATCACTGAAAACTGGAAGGATTGGAACAGAGCATGTAGACCAGCTCAACTGGAGCAGAAGCCACCAGAGGTAGTGTAACTGGCAAACATCCAGTCCAATTGTGAGTTCAAACCCCTAAGGGCTGAGTGTTTTCCATTTAGAATAGAACAATTTGAATATTCTTTCTTCTTCTTATGAGCAAATGTTTTTGCAAACAGGTCATCAATGTATTTCCATGTCTGTATGAATGGACTGAGCTAATGCAATGAGATACTGACAGTCACTTAAATGATAGGGCTACTTAAGGTTTATGGTGATTATTTTATTATTGTGTGAAAGTATAAGATGATACAACTTTTTATTTTAAAAGATAGTAATATTTCAGCTATTTTTATCACAATTTATGCATAAGATTCTGGGCTAGGTACTTTGTAAACATTATTTTATCCTATCCTGGAAGACAGATTTGGAATTCTATGACTATCCCATTTTTATAGGTGAACAGTGAATGCATTTAGAATAACTAAATAACTTGTCCACAATAACACCAAATGTTAAGCAGCTGCAAGGTATGAATGTCTGTATCTCCTCAAATTCATATGTTAAAGTAATGTCAATGTGATGGTATTTGGAGTTGGGGTCTTCAGAATGCAACTAGGTCCTGAGGATGGAGCCCTTATTGATTGCCTTGAGCTCTAATAGAAGAGACTCCAGAGAGTTCCCTTACTCCTACCATGTGAGCACCCACTGAAAAGCATCAATTAATCAGCCTTCACCAGACACTGGATCTGCTAGCACCTCACTCCTGGATTTTCCAGCCTCTACAATTTCAAGAAAAAATCCTGTTGTTGTTAAGCCATCTCCAGTTTACGATATTTCATTACAACTATCTGGATGGATAAGAACAATATCTCAGCTGGGATTTAAACACTGGTCAACGTAATTCTGAAATGAAAATGCCAAGCTGTTCAGTTCATCTGTATATGTAATGTTCTAAGTTATTTGTCCCCATGAGTGAACGAGTCTATGAACAAAGCCCCAGTTCCATGACTTGTAGGAGGAAGGTCAACACTGCCTAATAAGAATAAATGTTGTGGGTGGGGATTTAGCTCAGTGGTTCCAGTGCCTGCCTCGCAATAGTAAGTTTCTGAGTTCAATCCCTGGTACCAATAGAAAAAAAAAAGAATAAATGTTTCATACATTACCTTAATCTCAATGACCATCAAAAAGTGTGATGAGATGACTTAGAAAGCCTCAAGTAAAAAAAAAATTTGTAAAAAATAAGTGTAAAATATTAGGGAGGGAGATGTTCTGATTAGACTTCATCCTTGTCCTAAGGCAATGATCCAAACTATTTGAAAATCCATGCATAAAAATACCTCAGAAATATAGCACTAAAAATAATTGGTAGCAGAAGGATAGTTCATAGATTTTTAAGAATGAGGTTCCTCTTCGATCGTTTTGACGTTAGCCCCTTCCTACTCACCTCCCAAACATCTATCAGCAAACAAGTTTAAGATTTATATCTAAATATACAGGATTTTTAAAATAATATAAAGCAGTAGAGATCAACGGCAAAAAAGAGCAATGATAAAGGACAGATGGTACATTTCATTATTTTGAGTAGCAGATTCTTTCCTTCTAATGGCCTTTGTGGCTTTTTTACCTGTCTAACCTAGAGATTCTCATTCAAACTTGACTCTCCTCCATAGGCTGATTCCCATAGGGATGGTTACATGAGGAATTATCAGCTCACAAAGGATTCATGGTAATGCACCTGCTAAAGACCTCAGCAAGAAAGCCACCTACCCTTTCTTCTCCTGTCATTCTCAGTATGCCTCCTGTGCCTATCAGCCTTGTCTTCTCAAACAGAAAAGGGCTACAACAATTCCAAACACTGTATTTTTCTACAATTTCCCAAAGTTAAAAAAGAGAATATTACCACTATGCCACCCTTTTTATGGAATGATGAAAATGCCCTATATTCAATTCCCAAGTTCCAAGCATCAGACTTATTTTCCTTAGGGATCATTGTTCAAAAACTTACCACAAGGTTGTGCTTGACATCAGTGGCAATGTGAATTCAATTGACATTTTCAACTTAATCAATAATACATTGGACCTAGAAGGACTTTCCTCTCTATAAGTGGAGGTTGATTAAGAGGCACAAAAAGATCCCAGACTCTTACAGACAAAATCACACCCATCCTTCATAAATAAAAAGACTGTATAATGTTTTCCTTCTTGCCTTAAAAGGATGATTTCATGAGTTACTGCCAAAAATCAGTCACTTTGCTCTTACTTTTCATTACTTATTTTGTGTGTATTTTCTCTGAATCCTGAAGTCCCAAGTACTTGAAACATAAAAAAAAACTATTCCAATGTAGTTGATGTAGTAGTAAATACTAATAGTAATAAGAAGACTAATCATTGTAATAATAATATCACTTTAATCAAATTGTTAATGATAGAATTATTATTTTATTTTTGTTTTCATAATGACATTAAAGTTTATAGAACATTTTCAGAAGGTAACTGAGATGTAAAGACATTAATTATGCTGTCCCAGGTGTTTCTTCATGAGAGAGGATCTATTCTAGTCAATGTCAGAGCACTCTGTGAAGGACCCGGGAATCGCTGTCTGTATCAGTAGCCAATGTGCCTCCCATCACAGAGGGGGCTCTGCAGCACCTGCCCAGAAAGAGGAGGGCTCACAAATGGATTTGTTCAAAGAAAAACATTTCTATAGAAGAGTCAGAAGCACTTTAATGTCATGAGTCAAAGAACGCTGGGAAAGTCTAGAGTAAAATAAACTATGGAAAATATTTACAGACACCGATATGTATGCTTAGTGAGGAAATAAAGCTGGGTGTTGCTAGGAGACCAAAGCTAAGACAGGCAAGAAACCCTAGCTGCCAAGTCCTGGGGCTGGTACCAGAACTTTGCAACCAAAGTATGGAAGAAGGTGGCATATGAGGCACCTGCAGATCACAGGGTTCGCACTGCTTCATGTTTGTCCAGTGTGAAAGATATGTCTGTGTTCCTATTTACACATGAAATAAAAAATCTTTACAAACAAGATAAATTTTATTGAACCCCTATTAGGTATATATAAATACAAGATATCAATATTAGTTTATAAAGATTATATTATATGTTCTATAATTCTAATAACTCAGGACAAAATAGTGCTTATCATTATTTATAAATAAGAGATATGTTCATATATAACACAAGTGATTGCAAAAGATCCAATTAAAAGCCAGTTTAATATTATGAATTAATACTAATGTGTATTAATCCCGTTAAATTATAACTATTTACCATATGATACTGACATAGGTTTTCTTCTCTCCAAATTGTTTTGGTTTATGTACAATGACCCTTTTTAATTCCTGAGTGAATTAAACATATTCTGTAATATTCATTGCATGCAATATTTAAGATAAAAACACACTTATGGTTTCTCTCTAGAGGTGCACCAAAAGCTTCATGAAGTCATATGTGGAGCTTTTCAGAGGTGGCTGAATATAGAGTGTGTGATGCTGGGGTTAAGTGTTGATGCTGGCATCAAAGGTATGTGATTACTAAATTGGTCCACTGATTGGCTTGACATAATTCTGGGCATGGATAATGGGAAGCTCTCACTCTGGTTATGAGAGCTACTTACCCTAAGGGTGTGCAGCCTGGATATAATATAAAGGACAGAAAGAGGGCTGCTGTGGTCACTTGCTGCTTGCTACTTCACTGCTGGCTGCCTTTTGCCTGTCCTGCTTTGCCATGGACTGTTTTTCTTGTGCAGTGACCCTCTGCTATGCCAGTATGATTTGCAGCCAGCCAATTATGGACTGAAACATCCAAAAAATGTGAGATTTTCCTCCTTTAACCTTGGGTATCAGATATTTTGTCTTAGCAATGGGAAAAGTACCCAAGACACATATTAATTAAAATTATATTTTTAGCATAATTTTTCAGTAGAATAATTTATGAAACCTTTATTTTGAAAATTCACCAGAATTCCGATTTTTATTTTATTATACAGATATTTTTTGAAATATGGTTTAAAAAATCTTTAGGAAATAACAATTATTGATTTCATTTTCTAGTATTTGAATATTAAGGTAATTTATGATTTGTATGTAAAAATATATATTTTATTACTAAGAAAATTTTAAGAATTGAGTAATAAATTTCTAATCTAAATGAAAAAATATTGTATTTATCTTCTCTATAAATATTGCTCAGAAACAGGACTAACGCTTAGAATATATAAAGAATGAAAAACAAATAACCAAATAATTGGACTTTTGCAAAATAAATGACCCAATCAAAAAATGGACAAGCCAAAATAAACAGACACTTCCGGAAAAAAAAGAAGAGCAAATGGCCAATAAATGCATGAAAAAATATTCAATATCACTGGCTATTATAGAAATGCAAGTTAACAGTGAGATAACATCTTACTCCAGAAAGAATGGCTGTCATCAAGAAATCAGATAATCACAAGTGGTGGTGAAACTTGGGCGGGGGGGCTTTTTACATCATTGGTGGAAATGCAAACTTGTGTGACTACTATAGAAATCAGTATGGAGATTCCTCAAAACCTAAAACTAGAGATTCCATTTGAATCAGCTGTGCTTCTTCTAAGTGTCTTCCCAAAAGATTTAAAGTCACCATATTATAGTGATATATGCATTACCCATGTTTGTAGCACAATTTATGATAGCTAAATCTTGTAAATAGCCTACTATCCATAAACAGTTGAATGGATAAAGAAAATATAGCATTTATTCACAATGGAGCACTACTCTCCCATATAGAAAGATAAATTTGGGGTATTCTAGGTAAATGGATACATCTTGATGCCATAATATTAAGCAAAATAAATCAGACACACAAGGTTAAATGTTTCATGGTTTCTCTTATATGAGAACTCAAAATATAAATGAAGTTTAAAATAAAACATAAATAATAGGAAGTAGGGAGATCTTCAAATGAGAAGGGGAACAATAGATGGAGGAAGAAGGAGGAATAGGAAGGAAAGAGGATGGAAAATAAAAATTGAAGACAAAAGATGTAAATAGAGCTTTTACATATGGACTGATAATTGGATGGAAAGAAGAGGTATGGGAGGGGTAGGGGGATAATTAATATGTGCTATGTACATGTACCAGCTCCACATAATAAATTTAATCATTACATACTTCAACTGTACACTAATAAAACATAAAAAGTGATAGATATACCATACTTTAGAACATACTAGTGGGATTGATGAATTAAATGGTCATTGTCACTTCTTTGAAAGCTAGTGATTAGGTCTTAGTTGTTTCAGCACTGTTTTTTGTAGAAAATATCTTGTCCCTTACCAGTGAAATCAATATGTCCTTCTATTTTTAAATATAGTTGCGTAAAAAATACATCATCAACTCCAGGCTGGCATTAGGTCCTCCTACTTGTACAGTATTTACTCTAAAAGATGCTGATGCTGGCTCTCTGGCTATCTCCTCAACAGCCAAAATGTGTCCTCTTTCCCTTTGTGGATGTCTTCACATGATTAGGGGTGGATAATTATTTTGGAGTAGTTGAAACAATTTTGAAAAAGGAGAATAGAGTAGCAAAAGACACAGTGCTATTGATGAGTCTTTCTATGAAGCTACACTAATCAAGACAGCCTGGTATTAGTAAAGGGAGCAACCTATAACTCAGTGTAGCAGGATAGAGTGAAAAATAGATCTACACAAATAGGACAGATCAATTTGTGAGTGATTAGGAAAAAATTTTGCCTTTAACAGACAGTATTGCAATAACTAAATATTCATATGCAAAACAAAAGCAGAAACTAACTCACAAAACTGATATATGATGAGTATAAAACTCTTAAAGTATAAAAGATTAGTAATTTCTCCTCTTGGAAAATTTAGTCTGTATTCAAATTATCATTATGATAGTTTGGGTGGGCATGGAATTCAAAAAGATGTTTCCAAGTTTTAAATTGTAACTTTTTCACTGGGTAAAGTATACTATCACCTACCAGCTTTTTAATGTACATATTTCCCCTGTGCTATCTGCTGATTCTGACAGACCTCCTTTTTGTTTGAAGAATTGACTCATTCCTATTCCAAATGCCTTGTGGTTATCAATGAGGGTACATCCTGAAGTATTTATAACCTGGATCTAAGATCTGGCTTAGAAATATCACTTTTTTTCTGGACATATTCTGGGTTCTGGGACCAAGAGTACAAAATTTCTGCCTTCTGGAGAGGCTAGCCATTCAATCTGCAAGTGTGCGCAGATCCCAGGGAGCAGCTGTGAGGGCTAGACCTGCACAACTGCAGGTGGATCCCAGCCAGGGCTATGCCCTGACCTCAGAGGCTCCTGTACACCCACCAAAGCAAAGGTCTTCCCTGAAAAGAACTTCACAGGAGCACAACCTTCAGCCAGAGGCCTGCCATACCACTGGCCACAGCCAAGGATCTACCTGGAAAAGAGGTAAACAGCCACACAAGCAATACCCAGAGGCTTGCACCGATACAATTGATAAGTACATGGAGGTGCTAGCCAAAGCCTGTGCAGACAACAGGAACTGGGGTGCACAGCCCCCAGCCAAAGACCCTCTCAGACAACAGCTACATAGGGGCCCCAGCAAGAGGCATTCCTAGATACCACCCCAAGTGTGCACAGGCCCAAGCCCAAACCTGCCCAGACAACAGGTCAGCTCAGGGATCCAGAAGGCCACCACTCTGAACCTAGGAATTGGCATACTGATGAACAGCAGATTAAAGGCTGCTCAGTAGCTCACTGAGAATTCAAGACCTTTGGGTGAGCAAAAAGTCACCTCAAAAAAGGCACATCAGACTACATCTGTGAAATGAGAAGAGGAATAAATAAACCTCAAAACCAGACTTCCAGATCACCTAAGGCAACCCCAAAGGGCAATGAGATGGAACAAACTAATACTCAACAATTTGGACTCTCTGAACAAAAGAGGCCCTGGAAAAAATGAAATCAGAAATAATTTCTCACATAACAGCAGAGGTTGTGACCATAGTACAAGACATAATTGATAAATCTAAAGCAGACACAG